>NC_069804.1:3929136-4214136 GCF_027406575.1 Nycticebus coucang | reverse complement strand
GGAAGAATCATGAAATTATGACATCTGTACACAATTACAATATTTATTGTTAGGGACCAAGGCTCTCGAACCCCTAAAGGTTCACTCATCATCACTGGACTGAAGATTGATTAATAGAAGACAAGGTATATATACTCAGGCACTTTCAGAATGAAGACATAAATATATAGGGGAATCCAGTCATTTGTATGCTGAGCTTCAAGAAAATATGGGCAGCCATATAGAAGTAGGATTGGAAAACAAAGATAGGATGTAATGTTAACAGGGTGAGTGGGAACCCAGTGAGGCCTGTCTGTCTGGACTCTTCTTAGCCTCTCTGGGCAGTGTCCTTCCTCCTGTCTGTGGGGCAGTACCCTCTCTGGAATTGGGGAGGGGGCGGTCTTGTGATCTACGGTCAAACATGGTAGGTCATAGAATTCCTTCAGGACTTTTTGTTTGTTTCAGGTGAATTGAGGGTACAAAGAATTACGTTACAATGTTTGCATTAGGTAGACTCCCTTGTATAATTAGGTCCCACACCCAAGAGGTGTGCCAGACATTATGCCCATTAAGTCAGAGCACCCCATCCCCCATCCCCCTCCCTCCACCCCTTTCCCTGCTCCCTCATTCCCCTGCTCCCCACCTTGAATTGATTTGAGTTTCTTTCTTATGTGAGTGTGTATTAGCTCATCTACTGGCTTCATATTATTATAGAGTACATTGGATTCTTGCTTCTCCATTCTTGTGAAGCTTTACTAAGAAGAATGTGTTCCAACTCCATGCAAGTTAACACAACAGATGTAAAGTTTCCATCTCTTTTTACAGCTGAATAGTATCCTGTGGTACACATATAGCACAGCTTGTTAATCCCTTCCTAGGTTGGTGGGCATTTAGGTTATCTCCGTATCTTGGTGATTGTAAATTGAGCTGCGATAAACACTCTAGTGCCAATGTGCTTATGATAAAATGATTTTTTTTTTCTTCTGGCTGGATGCCTAGTAATGGGATTGCAGGATTAAATGGAAGGTCTAATTTTTAAACAGGACAATTTTAGATTTAACCATTGGCTATGGGGAAAATGGTTCTGATTTCTATGACCTGCCTCTGGGAAGAAGAATTCACATTTTCATGACCATATCAGTGGAAGATGTGGCTGAGAGACAGGAGGGCAGAAGATCACAGAGAAACTTTCACTCCTGAGCCCTTCATTTTCGGGTACTGTTTGTGAGCCCCAAGAGTAGGTGCCTAGCACTGACATATCGTCTAGTGTAAGTAAGGAAAAGTCTAAGAAAAGGATGATTTTCATAAAGGAGGCTGTCCACAAGTACCTGTAATGCTGGGAATCACAGTCACAGTAGTAATACTGAAGGATACCAGTGTGTGAACACACCACTGTGCACACAATTCGTTTGTATAACTAAACAGAATGAGTTCATTGTTTAATTTTGTGAATGGAAACTAACTTCAGGTATAAAGGAGTTAAATGAAAATGGGGGTGTGGTTTGCATGTGACAAGGACAGAGAGGGGCTTTGAATCCAAGACAGTCCTGGGAGCTCAGCCCCTCACCCAAACATTGCTTAAAGGTGACTAAGGTGAGGCCAGAATTTAGCAAAGTGAGGAGAACTCTTGGCTTGAATCAGTAGTCAAACATGCCCTAGGCTGTCAGGTAAAATGGAATTTCATGGCTCAAAAGTTAAAAGAGATGTAGGTGCCCCAGCCTGGGTAAGGGTATGAGGACATAGTCTGCTGTCTCAGAAAGAAGCTTTCAACGGGACCCCAGACTTCCCATTCTGCAGTCTAAGCCAAAACAGCTCTTGCCGTCTGCCCCAGGTAGAGATGGTGGCTCCACATGCCCCCACTGGCCACCTACAGAGCCCCTGGCACAATAGCCAACCACCTGGAACCAGGCAGGGAAGAAAAACACCAGGTGCTTTGGGGCTTTGCAACTGTGCCATGGAGTCTCTGCTTCTCAATCTCCTGAATCCCCTCCCCGTCTGAAGATTTTTGTCCTTTATAATCTTTAACTCTGCAAACCGTCCTAGCCGTGCACTTGAATTTTACACCAAAGACTGTCTCTCCCTAATCTGCAGATTGCGTTTAGAAACTAAAGTTCTACATTTCCTTCTGTAGACATCATTGATCTTTCATTAACATAAGAATGATTTAAACAGAGCAATACAGAAGAAACCAGCTGGGCACTGTAGCTCACACCTGTAACCCCAGCACTCTGGGAGGCTGAGGCAGGAGGATCCTTTGAGCTCAAGATTTTGAGACCAGCCTGAGCAAAAGCGAGACCCCATCTCTACTAAAAATAGAAAAATGAGTTGGGCGTTGTTGTAGGTACCTGTAATCCCCGCTGTTGGGAGCAAGAGTAAAGTTGCTCTGAAAAGCAAAGCTTGAAACTGTTGATTTTGTGCATTTTTTACTGGGACGAAGTGTATATTTTACATAGTAGAGGACACGGAATTTAGTTCACCTGCAGTCGCATTTATCTGTGCCTTCCCCTTAATGATTCTGCTATTGGCTGGCAGTTGACAACATGCTGTGGGGAAGCTGTTACTCATCTGTCTGGGTGTGCACGCACCCGGGTGCAAACATTTGGGTTTACCTAACTCTGAATGTTTCACAGGCCGTTGCCCTTTCCAAGCTTTCATTTTATGTTTAAATTTTCTCAGCACAATAGTTATCAAATTATCTGCAAAAATGGAATCCTTGAACCAAGGATGATTTTGATAACAGCATCAACCCACAAGATTTTGCATGTATCTTAGAAAGAAAAACAACTCTCTAAAATGGTTAAGAATAATCTTGGACAAGCACAGAGGTGGATGCTGACTTTGATGGTTCAATTTAGGATTTCTCGACTTCACCATGGCACTATAGGGATAAAGTTCAGCAGAAACGTTACTTTGAATTACTCCTATACCATTCTGGGTTTTTTTTTTTGTTGTTGTTTCTTTGTTTATTTTTATTTTCAGTATGATATTCAATGAATTATATGAGATTTTCAACACTTTGCCATAAGAAAGTCTTTATTGTTATGTAATTTTGCCCAAACCGTAGGATGAGGTTAAGTGTTCTGAGCATATTTAAGGTAGGCTAGCCTAAACATAAGTTTGGTATAGTGCATGCATTTGCAACATATGATATTTTTATTGCAATGGATTTATCAGGTTGTAAGGTCAGGAGTATCTTGAAAGTGAATAATCTAAACAATTAAATAATTGCAAATAAAGGTTATTCATAGAGCTGATGAAATGAAAGAAGAGAAACCCACCTTTAGAAATTGCCTAATTTCTTTTCTTTTTCTTTTTTTTTTTTTTTTTAATTGAGACAGAGTCGCACTGTGTTGCCTTCGGTAGAGTGCTGTGACGTCATAGCTCACAGTAACCTCAGACTCCTGGGCTTGAGCAATCTACTTGCTTCAGCCGCTACAGTAGCTGGGATTACATACAGGTGCCTCCCACCAGGCCTGACCAATTTTTCTATTTTAGTGGAGGCAGGGGTCTGGTGCTTGCTCAGGCTGTTCTTGAACTCCTGATAATAATTTTTGAAATGAGAGCTCTGATATTCAATGAAGCTCAGTACTTCAAAATTCCTCAATCCTCAAGTCAATTCAACACTTTTGTAAAAACATATGAAAAGACGTGTGCTTTTGAGTATGGTCGTGCAAATGGAAAGATGTGGCACCTTCACAGTATAATCCTAAGGGCACTTTCTTTTTTTTAATTTTTACATATACATGTGTTTATTAGGTTTCTATTTTTTTGCCTTCACAAAATTAAAAAGGCTTAACATTTAATAACAATAACAATGTTTAAAATAAGGACTAGAAGAACAAACGTACATAAATACTTTCAAAATAAGGAATCAGACAATTGCTACATTGAAATATTAAGCAATAATAATAGTAATGCAAAGAAAGTAACATTCACATCATCCAATAAGAGTATGTCTATTAAAGAATACTATTTTTTGATACTTAAAAAAATAATAAGAAGAAGTTAACTGATGACTCCATACTGAATGTTTTCTTTTTTAAATCATAGCTGTGTACATTAATGCAATCATGGGTCACCATGTGCTGGTTTTATATACAATTTGAAATATTTTCATCAAACTGGTTAAGATAGCCTGGCGTTTTCTTAGTTTTTGTGTTAAGACATTTATATTCTACATTTAGTAAGTTTCACATGTACCCTTGTAAGATCCACCCTAGTTCCCACCAATTACCCTCCCTCCACCCATCCACCTGTATTTGTGTGAAGTTATCAAACATGCTGAAGAAATATAAAATATAATTTTATCACAGTCAAATATAGTTTTCTAAAAGGCACAGAACATATATATTTTTTCATGTACATTAATGCATTTATGGGGTACAATGTACTGATTTTAGATACAATTTGGAGTGCTTAGATCGAACTCGTTAATAGAGGGTTTTACCTCATTTATTGTTACCTTAATTATTGTGGTAAGAAATTTATAGTCTAGGGTGGCGCCTGTGGCTCAGTGAGTAGGGCGCCGGCCCCATATGCCGAGGGTGGTGGGTTCAAACCCAGCCCCGGCCAAACTGCAACAGAAAAATAGCCGGGCGTTGTGGCGGGTGCCTGTAGTCCCAGCTGCTCGGGAGGCTGAGGCAAAAGAATCACGTAAGCCCAAGAGTTAGAGGTTGCTGTGAGCGTGTGACGCCATGGCACTCTACCCGAGGGCAGTTCAGGGAGACTCTGTCTCTCCAAAAAAAAAAGAAAAAGAAATTTATAGTCTATACTTAGTAGATTTGACATGTACCCTTGCAATGTGCTCCATAGGTGTGGTCCCACCATTTACCTTCCCTCCACCCAAACTTTTCCCTCCCCTCCCAGCCCCCTGATCTTCCCTCCTTCATCCTGGACTATACTCATGATTTATCTTTCATATGAAAGTGTGAGTGATTATTTTCTTCCATTCTTGAGATACTTTACTAAGAAGAATATGTTCCAGCTCCATCCATGTAAACATAAAGGAGGTAAGAGCTCCATCTTTTTTAAGGCTGCATAATATTCCGTTATATACATATACCATAATTTGTTAATCCATTCATGGATCGATGGGCACTTGGGCTTCTACCATGATTTGGCAATTATGAATTGAGCTGCAGTGGTGTGGAGAAAAGGGAACACTTCTGCACTGCTGGTGGGAATGCAAGCTAATACGTTCCTTTTTGGAAAGAAGTTTGGACAACACTCAGGGATCTAAATGTAGATCTGTAAAAAGTAGGAAATTTCTAAACCCAGGTTTCTCTTCTTTCATTTCATCAGCCCAATTCCTCTACTAGGCCTATATCCAAAAGATTAAGGCCACTTTCATTCTTAACAGAGGTATTTCTTTTATTTCCAGGAGACACAAAAGTATCTGCGTCCCGCATTCTCTGTTTTATCAAAATGAGCTTGCTTAGCTTTCTTTGGAATTTGACCAAAGATTGTTTCTTTATTGCTTTGAAATACTTGTCAGAAAAAGAATTCTATGCTTGGAATAATCTTGACAGATTATTAATGAATTAGATGGCAGGCTTTTCTTAAAATTTAACTGAGCATCTATTCTGGTTGGCATACAGACAATAATAAGAAAACAATCAGATTTTTAGACAAGAAATAGTATTCCATATGGTGTGACTGTTTTTGGTTATTTATGAAAACGTATGTTTATACCTAACTTGTATATATATGGTTTGTTCACTGGTTGGTTATATATATGGTTTGTTCACTGGTTGGTTTAAGGAAACCAGACTCTCCTTAGCTTCTGAGACAGGACAAAATTGGAAACATTCACAGGAAGATGACTGCAGGGCCTACAAAATTATCTTCCATGAAGCTGGTGACCAGTAAATTTGAGGACCATTATGTTAGGGTAAGCAGGTGATATGAATTAATAACTTTTTTCCAGGACTGGCTAATTAAATCCAGAGGATAAGCTCCTTGGTCTCTCTTAAATTCTGCTAAATTCACCCAATGTCTACTATATATTAATATGTATAACGTAACTCAGTATATGATGCATAGAGTGTGCTAATTTGTATAACTTAACTTACTATATGACATATACTATATATTAATATGCATCATATACCTTAGTATAAGATGCATATTAATTTGTATAACATAACTTACTATATGTTACACACCACAGGTAAATTTGTGTAACATAACTTTTGTTTTTGCCTTAAGTTCCTGAGTAATGGAGAGAACCAGGAAAGAATTTCCAAGAGACTCTGTGACATTGGTTTTTTATTCTGACCTAATTCATTTCTTCTGAATCAGCTCTCTCTGTTCTTCCCTGAGAATGCACAACTCCAGATTTCTTTTTTTTTTATTATTATTCCAGATTTCTTAATTTCCCACGTGCTCTGTTATACACCAAGGCCCCAAGGCTTGCCCAGACCTGTCTGAAACTTTCCATGAAACAAGGTTAGAATGTGGATGGTTTTTGCTCCATAAAGATGACTCAGGTTGGATGCTCTCTCAAATACACTGCCAGCCCCTGAGGGACATAAAAAAAGCAGACACATACGTTGTGAAAGTCTGAGTGCCATCTATGTTCGAAACACAAACTAAAAATCATCACGTACATTTATGTTGTGATTTTCCTGCCTCTGCTGTGCCAGATTTCACTGTGTGACTCTAGAACTCAAAACTATTAATCCCTGTTTGAAGTATGTGTCTCTCCCAATAATAATCAAAATACACAGTTCAGAAGAGTGTTCATTAAATTCATATATTTTTCATTATTTACTCAAGGTGAGTTATCAGAACAGATGTGTGCACATACCCGTAAAATCATTTCCATTCCATAAAGTTGACAATCCTAGCAATGACAAAGAGAGGAAAGAAACTAGGAAAAAAGACAATTGACGATATTTTTTGTACATCTAAGAATCTCGAAAGAGAAAGAACTGATCACTCTTCTCATTGGCAGACAAGTAGAGATGTTGGTGTAAGAGCTGGTATTCTGAAATTCTGTTGTGTTTTGGATATTGTAATAATTGCTTAAGGAAATTAACTTGTATGTGTTGGGAAACTGAATTATATTAACTAATCAAATTGATTCTTAAGACATGAGTTGCAGGTATTATCTTTTAAAAGAATGAATTAGGGCGGCACCTGTGGCTCAGAGGAGTAGGCGCCAGCCCCTTATGCCGGAGGTGGCGGGTTCAAACCCAGCCTTGGCCAAAATATACAAAAAAAAAAAAAAAAGAATGAATTAGGGGAGCAGAGAGGGGGATGGGGGTCACAGTCGGTGACACACGTCTTGGGGGCAGGACACAATTATAAGAGGAACTTTACCTAATGAATGCAATCAGTGTAACCTAATTCTTTGTGCTCCCAATGAACCCCAGTCAATCAATCAATCAATCCATAGAGAATTTTTAAGTAATAGTGTAAACTCTAGTGAAGATAAGTAAATTATCATAGTAGGATATAAAAGATTAGAGACACTTAAAATAATTTCATACATCAAGTCTATGATGTCCCTTATATTCTTACAATGAGGCTAAATAAAAGTTTAATAAAAATGTTACTATGTGAAAAAAAAGATTAGAGACAAGATGTACATATTCATTGATGAGTATATAATTATAAAAATTAAACTACGTTTAGTAAAAGAATAAAAAATAGAAATAACAAATTAGCTAGAAAACGACAATTTTTTTTTTATTGTTGTTAATCTTTGGTAGTGTGATAGCTCTAATGTTAAAAGACTCCTTGCTTAAATAATTTGTAATTTCAAAAATGTCAGTATCATAGATTTGTTCAGAAAAATCGAGTGATCCCTTTATGTCACAATCATTTTTTTTTCAAGTTGGTATGCGGGGAGACAAATTAGACTTATAGGTATTAGAGGTTATAATACTATTACCCACTATTTACCCCAAAGTGTCTTGTCTCAGAAAATTGCTAAGCTGCATATCATTATTCTAGAAGTAATTATTACTGGTGAGGAAGAGATGTTATCAGAATTCCCTGGGGTCTTTTTAATAGAAGTCCAATTAATTCCGGGACTGGAATTAGGGATTCCTACTGGTGACCGAGCAACTATGAACACTTATCTAAATTAAAATAAAAATTGAGAATACAGAATATATTAGCCATGATACACTCAGAAAGAAAAACAGAACTCACACAAGCTAGTCTAAGAGAATCAATCAATAAAATTTAATTGATGCCATCATTTTGGACTGAGCCCCATCCTTAGATTTCCCCATACCAGATTAAATTATAATCAATCACTTGCGCTAAGTGCCACGTTGCCAAAACTGGAACTTTAAGAAAGTATGTATTTCTTGGATGGAGCTGGAACATATTCTTCTTAGCAAAGTATCTCAAGAATGGAAGAAAAAGTATCCAATGTACTTAGCTCTACTATGAAACCAATTTATAGCTTTCATATGAAAGCTACAACCCAATTATAGCCCAAGAAAGGGAAAGGGGAGAGGGAGGGGAGGTGGGGGGAGAGGATGGTAAACGCAGAGTAATTGGTGGGATCACACCTAGGGTACATTTTACAAGGGTACAGTGAAATTTACTAAGTGTAGAATATAAATGTCTTAACACAATAACTAAGAAAATGCCGTGAAGGCTATGTTAAACAGTTTGATGAAAACATTTCAAATTGTTTATAAAACCAGCACATGGTACCCCATGATTGCATTAATGTACACAGCTATGATTTAATAAAAAAAAATTTTTTAAATGTACTTGTTTAGAAAGATTAGTTTCTGCTGAAAACAGGAGGTTCCCAGCAACTCATCAGTCAACAGGAGCCAGTGTGATAAGAAAGTCTACTCTGCTTTAACTCTTACAAGAAAAACACCCCCACAAGCCTGATGTTAACCAACCTGTTTCTTTCTAATGTTCTGTTTCCTTGTGAACAGCTTTCAACCCCCAAGGTCCTATTGTGCCCCGGTGCTCAGTGGAAGCTCTTCATTTTATTTCATTTCATTTTATTTATTTATTTTTTGGCTGGGGCTGGGTTTGAACCCACCACCTCGGGTATATGGGCCTGGCGCCCTACTCCTTTGAGCCACAGGCACCACCCTCTTCATTATATTTTACAGACAGGGTCCTTCTCTGATTCATGAATACCAAAAGAGAGCCAATTTGATCTTAAAGTTGTGATTTTGTTTTGGCTTTTTATTTTAAATTTTTATTTTTTTGATCAAATTTCTCCTAGCTCAATTTCTTTCTTTCTTTCTTTTTTTTTTTTTTTTTATTGTTGGGGATTCATGGAGGGTACAATAAGCCAGGTTACACTGATTGCATTTGTTAGGTAAAGTCCCTCTTGCAATCATGTCTTGCCCCCAGAAGGTGTGGCACACACCAAGGCCCCATCCCCCCCCTCCTTTTTTTATTACGGGTCAATAGGAAGGTACATAAGATCAGGTGACATTGTTTGCATTTGTAAGGCAAAATGTAAACTCTGAGTTGTAGTTGAGTTTTTCACCCACGAAATGTGCCACGACCCCCTATATTATACCTGATAGGTGGGAAATCAACCAGCCTCTTCCACTCCTCCCCACTTCTTGAATTTAATTATTTTTTTATTTTTTTTTTTTTAGAGACAGAGTTTCACTTTATCACCCTCAGTAGAGTGCTATGGCATCACAGCTCACAGCAACTTCCAAATCCTGGGTTTAGGCGATTCTCTTGCCTCAGCCTCCCAAGTAGCTGGGACTACAGGCGCCTGCCACAACGCCCAGCTATTTTTCTGTTGCAATTTGGCCGGGGCTGGGTTTGAACCCACCACCCTCGGTATATGGGGCCGGCACCCTACTCACTGAGCCACAGGCGCCGGGCTTATAGCTGTTGGTCTGCTATTTTCAGATTGGTGGTAAGTACAGGACATGCTTGCTTTTCCATTCCAAAGTTCTCCACATCCATCCAGGTACACATAAAAGATGCAAAGTCTCTCTCTCTCCCTTTTTTTTTTTTATGGCTGAGTAATATCCCATAGCACATAAATCAGACAGAGGGTGCTTTTGATTTTTAATGGAAGAAACTCATAAAGGAAGCTGTTTACACGAGAAGGGGAAGGACTAAGAAAATCAGTGAGGTAGGATGGTGGCATCAGGGAACCTCCACCACTGTCCTTAGAGCTGAAGGGTAGACTTAAAATGCAGGGGCTGGACGGCAGCTGCCGGGGTGGGAGCCAGGAAAAGAGAACTGCAGATGGCCAAGACTCCTGAAGAAAAGGGAAAACAAATTCTCTCTCGTCTCCCCTTCTTTCTCTTTCCAAGTTCTCCTGTGAGCTCCTGTTGGCTGAAACCAACTGGAGATGCCAGTTAGTAAAGAGGTTGGCACCTTTGACACCTCACCGACCTCCTCTTCATCATTTTCCATTCACCCCCTGGCTCTGCCTATTCACTGTTAACCACCACATGCACCTGTGCATGAGTTATATCTCTTGTCCCGATTAAAATGACCTTGTTGTCCCCTGCAACAGCCTTGAGTAAACCCTTTCTTGCCATTTTAAGAGGTGGCAGGTGCAAACATTCTCTTTAATAACACAGCCAAACACATTACACACACATATCCAAACACACTATAGACACATATCATTGAACGTGTTATTTTTGTTTCAACCGTTACATTTAGAAACCAATAGAATAAAGGAAAATTGTTTCAAAGAGCAATGTTTTAAAATTCATTTCCTTTTCTTGAAGGATGCTCTTTGTCAGTTTTACTCAAACTAAGAACTAAAGAATTCCTCCGGGCGGCTCCTGTGGCTCAGTGAGTAGGGCGCCGGCCCCATATGCGGAGGGTGGCGGGTTCAAACCCAGCCCTGGCCAAACTGCAACAAAAAAAAGAAAAGAAAAAGAGAAGAATTCCTCCCTCCCTTCCTTCCCTCCCCTGTTGATTCTCTTCCTTTTCCCACTTCTTCCTCTCATTTTTACATTTTTTTCTGGGAATCTGTGCATCATGGTGAGTGGAAAGGCCTTCTTTCATATGATTTGTTTTTCATTTTCAACTTTACTCAGACATCTACAGAAACTATCTGTTCAGTTCAATACTTAGATGACTCATTTTTGCCCTGGGAATATTTTCTTTTGGAAAAAAAAAAAAGCATATTTATATATATATATACATTTTCTAATAATTTTGTCATTTTATTAATCGTCTACTGTTTAACTCTATTTCTTCAACTGATCTCCAGGCACCTGAACAGTTGTATCATTTTGAATAATTTCCACTAGAACTTTCTCTACATGTAAAAATTATATTGTTTCTCTTCTCACTGTTCTTCTATAATGGGTTAAAATACGTATAACCAGAAAATATTTTCTAATGTAAATGTAGTGGGCAACTTGATTTGAATTGTAATAATTACAAACGATTTTACATTAAGAATATAGGATTTCTAACTTGATCCAGGTTAATACAAAAGAGGTGAAGTCGTCATCTTTTTTGGAGGCTGAGGAGTATTCCCTGGCAGACACACACCCACAGCCTGTTAGGCCATTCCTGGGTTGGTGACATTTAGGTCGTTTCCACATCTTGGCGATTGTAAACTGAGCTGTGATAAACAGTCTAGTGCAAATGTCCTTGTGATAAAATTATTTTTTTTTTTTGTTGTTCAGAGTAGATGCCTTGGGGGTGGGACACAATTATAAGAGGGACTTTACCTAACAAATGCAACCAGTGTAATCTAATTCTTTGTACCCCCAATGAATCCCAAACAAAAAAAAAAATTAAATTTAGCAAACATGAAAAAAAGAATATAGCATTTCTGTACTAAATAAGAAAATTCACTTTTGCATAGCATTTTGATTGATGGTGATGACATGTGGTTTAACAAGGCAACTTACTGGGTGGTACCTGTGGCTCAAAGGAGTAGGGCGCCAGTCCCATATACTGGAGGTGGCAGGTTCAAACCCAGCTCCGGCCAAAAATTGCAAAAAAAAGAAATACAACTTACCAATTTGTTCATTTAGGTTTTAAAATTTAATATATATATATATATATTTAAATATTTATATATTATCCTCCTATTTTATCTGGATTTATTACCAGTTCAGTCGCCGAAAGGCAGTTTCTCCCAGACATCAGTAAGAAAAGGGAATCTTTAAATTTGTGGGGGTGGGGGGAATCAAACAAAAAACTATAAATTCCAAAGGAAGATAAGAGAGGAAGAAAGACTGTGATTGCTAAATAATGCTCCAATTTCCTGTTGTCCTTACATAAACCTTACCAGGAACTTTTCTAAATTCCTACGTATGGGGGTCTCCCGTAGCTCAGTGTGTAGGGCACCAGCCACATACACTGAGGCTGGAGGGTTCGAATCCAGCCTGGACCAGCTAGAGCAAAAATGACAAATGCAACCAAAAAATGGCTGGGCATTGTGGAGAGCACCTGTAGCCTCAGCTACTCGGGAGGCTGAGGAAAGAGAATCGCTTAAGCCCAAGAGTTTGAGGTTGCTGTGAGCTGTGATGTCACGGCACTCTACCCAGGGTGACAGCTTGATACTCTGTCTCAAAAAAGAAAAATAATAAAAATAAAATACAATAAAAATAAGAGAATAAATTCCTACATATTCCACCGGCGTGTTAAGTCAGAGAGAAATGCCTCTTTTGACAATTTGTTATTGTTTCTTACACATGCTTGAGATTTTAGAGTTTTGGAACCCTATGTGACCTTTTTAGCATTTTGGAACAATATGTGACCTTTTCAGGGTGAATCTTCCTAGGGCTGATTTAATTACACAGGTGAACTTTAACTGTTGCTGACGGATGTGACTGCAGCCATTTAATGCAAAATAGTCACCTCTCTCCTCATTAATTGTAACATATTCTATTAAAAACTCAAACTTGAATAAGTTTTAGCTTTTGCTGTTTTTCCTGATCCGATGCTAAAACTTTAAATAATTGCTTCTCCTTCTGATTCATTATAATTGTTAATAATTTTTATTGTCACTGTATTCAGAATGGCATGCTTGACTTTACACATCTAGAAAAAGAAACTAGGTGATGGCTATAAAAGAAATATTAAAAAGAAAAGAGATGAATATGCTGATCTGGATTTCAGTTAATCAATCCTTGAACTGCAATGTATCTTTACTGTTTAAAAACTTAGAAAGGATGGATACAATTGAGGCAGTGACTCTTTTATTTAAGAGTATAGATTTTTAAAATCCCTATGTATTAGAGTGTGAACAACTTGCACCCAGTTTTCAAATATAAGCCTCCCAGACCTCAGCTGTCGGTCGATAATTTTAACAGCCAGAGCCTTTATGCAACTGCCCCATGTTTTTGAATGATACTCCTGAAGGTCAGATACTAAAAAAATCTCTCCATGCAGGCATTCCTTTTACCACTCTCAGGCTCCAAAATAGCCTCTTTTTAACCTTTAAATACAACATAGTATCAAAAGTGGAAAAAGGGGGTACTATGAAACAGAATTTCATTCATCTTCAACCAACTCTTCCCTGCAGGTTTTGAAAGTGTGTTTCACTCAATATCCACAGAAGTGTTGGCCCTTGAACAAGCAGGATGAAGGGTGTTAAACTATGAACAGTAAAAGAAAATCCCTTTCCAACTTTTTGTCTTCCCCATACTTAACTCGTTACAGCCTACTATTGACCTGAAGAATTACTGATGACATAAACAATTGATTAACACGTATTTTGTGTGCTATATGCTTATAATAAAGTAAGCTAAAGGAAAGAAAATGTTACTAAGAAAATGATAAGGAAGAGGAAACATTTATTATTGATTAGGTGGAAATGGGTAATCACAGAAGTCTTTATTCTTTTTTTCCTTTTTTTTAAATTTTTTTATTTTTATTGTTAAATCATAGCTGTGTACATTAGTGCAACCAAGGGGTACAATGCAGGTTTCATATACAATCTGAAATATTCTCATCAAACTGTTCAACGTAGCCTTTCTTATCATCTTCATGTTGAGCAGACCGAGGAGGAGGAAGGGGAGGGGTTTGTCTTGCTGCGGAGTGTCCAGAAAGAAGAAAATCTACCTATAATTGAACCCGCACAGATCAAACTCCTGTTGCTCTAGGGTCAACTCCATACAAGATGATTAGATAAGAGCTGGATTCTTCATTCACACACTTTTCCCTTCCTGGATCTGTTCAGCAGACTTACTTCATTTCTCAACGACTATAGTCCATCTGAGGATAATTCTAATTCTTTTTTCTCTCTCTCTCTCTCTTTTTTTTATTTTTTTTGGCTGGGGCCGGGTTTGAACCTGCCACCTCTGGTATATGGGGCCGGCACCCTACTGCTTTGAGCCATAGGTACCGCCAGACAATTCTAGTTCTTTAACGTACATGTCTGCTAGAAGGAAGACCAATTGAGAACCAAAACCTTGTTTGGTTTACTACCACAAAATATCAAACTCTCATTTTCATTCTGTGTAATTTTCATCACACTTTGTTGTGGATAATCCAAAAACACATAACAATCACAGAATATACATACAATAGACATAATAAAAAAAAACATAATAAAATGTGTTCCCAAACACAATTATCTTGGTAACGATATAAGAAAAACTCATGTCTATTTTTTTCAATATTAATAGAAGTATTTAATGTAAAATGAAATTTAAATTGTTTGCTTTCACATAAAATTGTTCTTGAAGGTGTGGGACAGATATGTACACATATACATATAAATATATACACACATATGTACATATGTACATTAACATACGTATACACATATATAAATATATATACACACAGATACATACATGTGTATGAAATACACTTCATTTTACAACATTTTTCTCAATTTTTAAAATTGGGGGGTGTTTGTTTTTATGTTATTTCTTTTACTTTGTTAAAATGTTTTTCTTTTAGAAATAAATATGTCTAGATGTTATTTATAATCTTGAATCATGCATGTCCTTTCTCAGCAGTAGCTAAGCAAATGAAGAAATTTTACACATTTACATTCAACACGTAAAATCTAACGCAACTTAAATCTAAAATTGAACACATTTGTACGACAGAAAGAAAACAAACAAACAAAAAAGAAAATAAAACCAAAGTCAAATGAAAAATGACACAGTGAGAAAAATATTTGCAACCCTTGTGATAATCAAAAGCCTAGTTCCTAACTTACAAATGATTCTTAAAAATCAACAATAAAAAGATCAATTTTTTTTCTTAAAAAAAAAAATAGTTGAGACACAAACACTCCCGTTCTCCTAGGCCTACCCAGGGACAAGATTAATAGTACCATTGTCTTTTACCTCCACATCTTGTGCCAGTTTTAAGAAGGCTAAGGTGTCACAGAAAATGGGATTTATTTCCTTTTTTACTCTCCATTGTGATCGTGCAGAATCACCATCCATTTCCTAGAAGTCCCCAACCCTTTGGGACTGTTTTCATGGAAGACGATTTTTTTCCAAGGACCAGAAAGGTCTGGAGCATCTTTTTATTATTATTATTATTTATTATTAATTCATAGCTGTGTACATTAATGCAACCATGGGGCACCATACACTAGTTTTATATTGCCACCTTAGATCATCAGGTATAACAGAAATCAGGTATAACACAAATCTCAGAAGCTGGATCCCTCCCATGGGCAGTTTACTGGAGGGTCCACACCTCTATGAAAATCTAACATCTGTGCTGACAGGGCAGGAGGAGGGCTCAGGTGGTGACATGAGGATGGGGAACAGATGTAAATATACACCAATCTGTGCTCCCTGGCCCTCTGCCCACCTGCCGCTGTGCAGGGCCCAGGTTCTAACAAGCAATGAACCAGCTCAGGGGAGATACGCCCAGTTCATTGTTAACTGAAACATTATGCAAACCATGGTTACATATAAATATTTAAATAATACTTCAACTCCATCTAAAAGAGTTGAAGCACAAGTCTTCTTAGTAAGGTATCACAAAAATGGAAAAACAAGGGCCCCGTGTGTGCTCAGTGCTAATAGGAAACACATAGAAAAACAACTGCACCCCCACACAAGAGAGAGAAACACAAGGGTATTCAAGAGAGAGAGGGGAAGAGGGAGAAGGGAGGGGAATTAATAAGTTCTCCCCTAATGTGCACAATGTGAGGGTCTGCATAGCGTGTGCCCTGCGTGAACGTGAGCTCTGCCTTAGAAACACAAACAACGTAACCTAATCATTTGTACCCTCATAGTAACCTTGAATAAAAAAATGAAATAATAAATATATATGTATCCAAAAGATAGGTATTCAAAACAGAGATAAAAAAGAATGCTACTCAAATTTCCCAGAGTAGCAGCCCAAGTTGTTTGTACAACACCAACCAGCATATAATTTACATCTAAGGATTCACTACATTCTATCTAGAATTGTTTGACTTTCAATGAGCTGTGGCTTCGTTGAGATACAGCCCACCATCCACGTGACAAGAACAATTATCATATTTAAAGGACATCTGCAAGTGTATCTCTTAAATTCTGTTTGAGTCAGGAGACTTTTGAAGCCATTCAACATTTCATCTTCCTCTGAGGCTGATAGGTAAAAACTGAATGAGTAATACTTGCAGCATGCCACGTACTTCAAGGAAAATTGAATTGAGTTTAGCTTTTGTTTTTCTTTTGATTTTAGGCACATCTGTTTTAACCACAGTTTACACAAACTTGTTTTATTTTTGTTGATTTTTTTTTCCGAATTGTGTCCTTATTGAAACACGCCCCTGGCAGGTGGTTATCTGAAGTTAATGATACACTGTCACAATACACTTATACATAGTAACCACCTCTGATCGTTTTTCAAAAATATTTTCTATTTTCTACAATCGTAACCTTGCTGACAGGTTCTAAATTTTGGAAGCCGATGTTGAACTGTTAGTTAACAGAATACAGACGGAATGGCAGTGATTCTCAAGGACACAGCTTGTCTGTACATTTCTCCTTGAAGGGGATAAAAGAATAAGAAAGACGTAGCGAGAGTATTAATCAAAATAATGTTCCCTAATTCTGAATAGTTCTGTTATGCATTCATGTTTTATTCCCCATTAAAAATGCATTCAAAATACCACCTACTTATAAACATATAATCAAATAATTTGGGTTAACTTTTCGAATATATTATATTTTATTTACTTCTGTATGTTTTACTGACCTTGATGGAGGCTAACCTAAATGTTATATTCAAAGATAAAAGCATAAAATAATTGCAAAATATCTACTGTAGTTTCCCATAAAATAATGAATTCATTTCAGTCAAAAGGATTATTTAACAAATTACCAATCCAGGGGCAGAGCCTATGGCTCGACGGAGTAGGGCGCTGGCCCCACATGCTGGAGATGGCAGGTTCGAACCCAGCCCCGGCCAAAAACTGAAAAAAAATAAAAATAAAAAATAAATTACCAATCCAAATGGTGACCTTTATTCAAAAAAAAAGTCTCTATTAGAATATTTTTTCTGATACACATGTTTTATTACATGCATCTTTATCCTATATAAGTTTTCCATAAAAACTATATTAAATTAATAAGCAGTAAAACACACACTGTACATCCTTTAATTGTTCTGAGAAAATTCATAAAGTGATGGGGGATTATTTTGGGGACCTTTTTTGGAAACTAAAACTCTTGAGTTCTGAAGGACCTTGTATAAAATGGCATCTTATTTGCATATAACCTTCCATATACTTTAAAATCATTTCCATTTATATTACTTAATAAAATGTAAATCAGTTTGTATATTTTTATTGTATTATTATAATTTTCCAAATATGTTTCACCCTCAGTGGGTCCAATTCGAGCATGTGGAACTCCCAAGCAGGAAGGGCTGACTGTAGACAGATGTTCACGTCTGTGCACATGTGTGTTTTTTCTTTGATCTGGTTTCCTTTCTTATCTATAAGTAACAGAAGTGATAATCCTAACAGCTTTCTGTTTTGGCGGGGTTGGGGGGCGGGGTTTGCAGTTTTGGGCCAGGACTGGGTTTGAACCTGCCACCTCCAGTATATGGGGCCAGTGCCCTACTCCTTTGAGCCACAGGTGCCACCTCATCCTAACATCTTTGTAAAATGACTCTTCCATCTTGCTTTTATTATATCCTCATGTGAAATTATTCTCATCAAGTTGAGAGCAGAAATACACTACCCACCAACTTTATCCTTCCCAGAGTTCAGCATTTAGGGGCAGGCAGGTCTCTAAGCTCTGGCAGGTGTGATGTGGCAAGGATGTTTCTAGTTTATAGCTCATTTGCAACATATTATGTAGAGCTGGAAAATATTCTTCTTAGTAAAGTATCTCAGGAATGGAAAAAAAAAATCCAATGTACTCAGTACCACTGTGAAACCAATTTATAATCACTCACACTTGCAGCTGAAAAATGAAACACAACTATAGCCTAGGATGAAGGAGGGAAGGGGAAGGAGAGGGGAAGAGAGGAGGTGTGGGTCCATAGAGGAAGGGTTAGTAGGGGGACCAGACCTACGGAGCACATTGCAAGTACAAGTCAGATCTATCAGGTGTAGAACACAAATGTCTTAATGCTGTAATTGGGTAAATGAGGTGAAGGCTATGTTGATTAGTAGGATGTAAGCACTCCAATTTGTACAAACAATCAATACACTGAATCCCACAATGGTATACATGTATTCATGATCTATGTACAAATGACCTAATAAAAAAAATAATATGTAGAGAAAAGTAGGGACTCACCCTACCCTGAGTGAAAGGAGATAATGTATCATTTCCACCTGGATTTTTCCCCGTGCAGACAGCAGACATGGGGGCACCCACACCTGGCTGGCTAAGATGATTTTGTGTAAGAGAGTATCATGTGTGAGTAAAACTGTGGGCAGAATACCACACACGCGGGCTGAGAATGGAAAAACACAGAGAGCCCGGGGACCATCCTTGGACATCTTGTTCATGGGGGCACCTGTTACTTTACAGAGCTCCTCGGTGTTACAAGACATGGTAAATCACGGCAGGGACATCGCTTCTCCAGGTCTATCCACCAGCAACCAAGGAACCCTCATCATAGGAGAATTGCTGGCTATTGATCAGCCCCGTAGTTCTTTAAACCACAAAAGTCCTTGTTTCTACCTCTCATCCAAGCATATAAAATTTTAGGCAGTATGTAACTGGTTCGTATGATTATCTTGGTTAGACTGACATTCTTGGGCAGTCAGATAGAGACAGATCATTTTTTTATTTTTTACAGATACATCCTGGCCACCTTGGGAAGAGGAGTTTATTCCCTTTTCCAACAATTGTAGATAATTGTCCACATACATTTTTATTTTAAAAAAATCTAGGCCTAGGGGCGGCGCCTGTGGCTCAGTCGGTAGGGCGCCTGCCCCATATACCAAGGGTGGCGGGTTCAAACCACGGCCCCGGCCAAACTGCAACCCAAAAATAGCCAGCCATTGTGGAGAGTGCCTGTGGTCCCAGCTGCTCGGGAGGCTGAGGCAGGAGAATCGCTTGAGCCCAGGAGTTGGAGGTTGCTGTGAGCTGTGTGAGGCCACGGCACTCTACCGAGGGCCATAAAGTGATACTCTGTCTCTAAAAAAAAAAAAAAAAAAAAAAATCTAGGTCTGTTTTTTGCTAATAGTCTGATTAATCCATTGTCATATCATATAATATTATAAAAACACCCAAGAGAAAGAAAATCCAGGCTGAAGGCCTGCCTGGGACATTCAAATCATGTCACTATAATGTTGGGGTTTCCCTTTAGAAATAATTGCTTTCCAGAAAAATCTTCAACAGCCTTATCGTTTTTTTTTTTTAAATCTCAAAGCAAAACATAGATTTAAGGAAAGGGGCCTGAAAGCAGCTTCTGGCGTCATAATGAACGTTCAAATGTGTTATTTGAGCTTTTTTTTTTTTTTTTTTTTTTTTCACCATTTTAAATTTTATTTTATTTTTTTTTTAATTTTTTTATTAAATCATAACTGTATACAATGATATGATTATGGGGCATCATACACTCACTTCATAAACCATTTGACACATTTTTATCACAGTGGTTAACATAGCCTTTCCGGCGTTATCTCAGTTACTGTGCCAAAACATTTATATTCTACATTTACCAAGTTTCGCAAATACCCCTGTAATATGCACCACAGGTGTGATCCCACCGATTCCCCTCTCTCTACCCACCCCCCCCTTTCCCACTTCCCCCTATTGTTAAGTTGTAGCTGGGTTATAGCTTTCATGTGAGAGTCCCAAATTAGTTTCATAGTAGGGCTGTGTACATTGGGTATTTTTTCTTCCATTCTTGGGATACTTTACTAAGAAGAATATGTTCCAGCTCCATCCATGTAAACATGAAAGAGGTAAAGTCTCCATCTTTCTTTAAGGCTGAATAGTATTCCATGGTATACATATACCACAATTTATTAATCCATTCGTGGATCGATGGGCACTTCGGCTTTTTCCATGACTTAGCAATTATGAATTGGGCTGCAATAAACATTCTGGTACAAATATCTTTGTTATGTTGTGATTTTTGGTCTTCTGGGTATATGCCCAGCAGAGGAATTACAGGATTGAATGGCAGATCTATTTTTAGATCTCTGAGTGTTCTCCATATATCTTTCCAAAAGGAATGTATTAATTTGCATTCCCACCAGCAGTGCAGAAGTGTTCCCTTTTCTCCACATCCACGCCAACATCTCTGGTCTTGAGATTTTGTGATATAGGCTAGTCTCATTGGAGTTAGATGATATCTCAAAGTAGTTTTGATTTGCATTTCTCTGATGATTAAAGATGATGAGCATTTTTTCATATGTCTGAAGGCCGTGCGCCTGTCTTCTTCAGAGAAGTTTCTCTTCAAATCCCTTGCCCAGCCTGCGATGGGATCCCTTGTTTTTTTCTTGCTGATGCGTTTGAGTTCTCTGTGGATTCTGGTTATTAAACCTTTGTCAGAGTTATACCCTGCAAATATCTTCTCCCATTCTGAGGGCTGTCTGCTTGCTCTGCTTACTGTGTTCTTAGCTGTGCAGAAGCTTTTTAGTTTGATCAAGTCCCAGTAGTGTATTTTTGAAGCTGCTTCAATTGCCCGGGGGGTTCTCCTCATGAAATACTCACCCAGACCAATTTCTTCAAGGGTTTTCCCTGCATTCTCCTCTAGTATTTTTATAGTTTCATGTCTTAAGTTTAAATCTTTAATCCAATGAGAGTCTATCTTAGTTAATGGTGAAAGGTGTGGGTCCAATTTCAGTCTTCTGCAGGTTGCCAGCCAGTTCACCCAGCACCATTTGTTAAATAGGGAATCTTTTCCCCACTGAATGTTTTTAATTGGCTTGTCAAAAATCAAATAGCGGTAAGTAGCTGGATTCATCTCTTGGTTCTCTATTCTATTCCAGATATCTACTTCTCTGTTTTTGTGCCAATACCATGCTGTTTTGATCACTATCGATTTGTAGTAAAGTCTGAGGTCTGGTAGTGTGATTCCTCCTGTTTTGTTTTTATTTCTGAGTAATGTCTTGGCTATTCGAGTTTTTTTCTGATTCCATATAAAACAAAGTAATGTTTTTTCAAGATCTTTAAAATATGACAGTGGAGCTTTAATAGGGAGTACGTTGAAATTATATATTGCTTTGGGTAGTATGGACATTTTGATAATGTTGATTCTTCCTAGCCATGAGCATGGTATGTTTTTCCATTTGTTAACATTTTCAGCTATTTCTTTTCTTAGAGTTTCATAGTTCTCTTTATAGAGATCTTTCACGTCTTTTGTTAGGTAAATTCCCAAATATTTCATCTTCTTTGGCACTACTGTGAATGGGATAGAGTCCTTAACTGCTTTTTCAATTTGACTGTTGTTGGTGTATATAAAGGCTACCGATTTATGAATGTTGATTTTGTAACCTGAGACACTGCTGTATTCCTTGATCACTTCTAGGAGTTTTGTAGTAGAGTCCCTAGTGTTTTCCAGATACACAATCATATCATCTGCGAAGAGCGAGAGTTTGATCTCTTCTGACCCTATATGGATACCCTTGATCGCCTTTTCTTCCCTAATTGCGGTGGCTAAAACTTCCATTACAATGTTGAAAAGCAATGGAGACAATGGGCAGCCTTGTCTGGTTCCTGATCTGAGTGGAAATGATTCCAATTTAACTCCATTCAATATGATATTGGCTGTGGGTTTGCTGTAGATAGCCTCTATCAGTTTAAGAAAAGTCCCTTCTAGACCAATTTTCTTGAGTGTTCTGATCATGAAGGGATGCTGGATATTATCAAAAGCTTTTTCTGCATCAATTGAGAGAATCATATGGTCTTTGTTTTTTAATTTGTTTATGTGCTGAATTACATTTATAGATTTACGTATATTGAACCAGCCTTGAGACCCTGGGATAAAACCAACTTGGTCATGATGTATAATTTGTTTGATGTGTTGCTGGATTCTGTTTGTTAGGATCTTGTTGAATATTTTTGCATCTATATTCATTAGTGATATTGGTCTATAATTTTCTTTTCTTGTTGGGTCTTTTCCTGGTTTGGGGATCAGGGTGATATTTGCTTCATAGAACGTGTTGGGTAGTCTTCCTTCTTTTTCTACATTTTGGAACAGGTTGAGTAATATAGGTACTAATTCCTCTTTAAAGGTTTGGTAGAATTCTGACGTGAAACCATCTGGTCCCGGGCTTTTCTTTTTAGGGAGGTTTTGTATAGTTGATGCTATTTCTGAACTTGATATGGGTCTGTTCAACATTTCCACTTGATTCTGGTTAAGTCTTGGAAGGTGGCGTGCTTCCAAGTATCGGTCTATTTCCTTCAGATTTTCATATTTCTGAGAATAAAGTTTCTTGTAATATTCATTAAGGATTTTTTGGATTTCTGATGAGTCTGTGGTTATTTTGTCTTTGTTGTTTCTGATTGATGATATTAGAGATTTTACTCTTTTTTTCCTGATTAGGTTGGCCAGAGGTTTATCTATTTTATTGACCTTTTCAAAAAACCAGCTTTTTGATTTATTGATCTGTTGTATTATTCTTTTGTTTTCAATTTCATTTAATTCTGCTCTAATTTTGGTTATTTCTTTTCTTCTACTGGGTTTGGGGTTGGAATGTTCTTCCTTTTCCAGTTGCGTGAGATGTCCCATTAAGTTGTTAACTTCCTCTCTTTCCGTTCTCTTGAGGAAGGCTTGCAGTGCTATAAATTTCCCTCTTAGAACTGCCTTTGCGGTGTCCCAGAGGTTCTGATAGCTTGTGTCTTCATTGTCATTTTGTTCCAAAAAATTGGTGATTTCTTTCTTAATCTCATCTCTGACCCAGCTATCATTCAGCATAAGGTTATTTAACTTCCATGTTTTTGTATGGGTATGCAGATTCCTGTTGTTACTCAATTCAAGTTTTATTCCATGATGGTCCGAGAAGATGCATGGAATAATTTCTATTCCTTTAAATTTACTGAGGTTAGACTTGTGACCTAAAATGTGATCAATTTTGGAGTAAGTTCCATGGGCTGATGAGAAGTATGTGTATTCAGTTTTGTTGGGATGAAATGTTCTGTAGATGTCTGCTAAATCTAAATATTGGATGGTTAGGTTTAAATCTAAGATTTCTTTGCTCAGCTTCTTTCTGGAGGATCGATCCAACACTGCCAAGGGAGTGTTGAAATCTCCAACGATTATGGAGCTGGAGGAAATCAAGTTACTCATGTCTGTTAGAGTTTCTCTTATAAACTGAGGTGCATTCTGGTTGGGTGCATAGATATTAATAATTGAGATCTCGTCATATTGAGTATTACCCTTAACAAATATGAAGTGACCATTCTTGTCCTTCCTTACTTTTGATGGTTTAAAGCCTACTGTATCTGCAAATAAAATTGCAACACCTGCTTTTTTCTGATTACCATTTGCCTGAAATATGGATGACCATCCTTTCACCCTGAGTCTGTATTTGTCTTTTAAGTTGAGATGTGACTCTTGTATGCAACAAATATCTGGCTTGAGTTTTTGTATCCAGTCAGCTAACCTATGCCTCTTTAGAGGACAGTTTAAGCCATTCACATTGATGGAGAGTAAGGATAAGTCTGGTGGAATTTTGGGTATCGAGTTTTTCAAAGGTCCAGTGGACATTTTTAATCCTTTCGCCAGTGTGGAAGTTGGAGTTTGATCCGAAGTTTCTGAGTGAGTTTACTTTTGTGGTATAGGATTGGGTTGGTCATTGTGGAGGATAGGTCTGAGAACATCCTGAAGAGCTGGTTTACTTATGGCAAATTTTTTCAACATATGAAAGTCATTGAAGTATTTAATTTCTCCATCATAGATGAAACTCAGTTTAGCTGGATACAAGATCCTGGGTTGAAAGTTTTTTTGCTTTAGGAGATTAAAAGTTGATGACCAGCCTCTTCTTGCTTGAAAAGTTTCAGCAGAGAGATCTGCAGTTATTCTAATATTCTTACCTTTGTACGTTATAGTTTTCTTTCGCCGGGCTGCTTTGAGAATCTTCTCTTTCATGTTAACTTTAGTGAAGCTAATTATGATATGTCTGGGAGATGGCTTATTGGGGTTGAATCGTGCTGGGGTTCTGAAGCTGTCTGCTATCTGAATTTCAGATTCTCTAGGCATGTCTGGAAAATTTTCTTTCATAATTTCATGTAGAAGGGCCTCTGTGCCCTTGGCTGCCACTTCATCAGTCTCCGAAATTCCTATAACCCTTATGTTATTTTTTTTCGAATTATCTGAGAGCTCTCTGAGTGAGTGATCCGTTTTAGCTCTCCATTTCTCTTCCTCTTTGAGAGATTGGGAGCGTTCGAAGACTTTATCTTCAATGTCAGAAATCCTTTCTTCTGCTTGCTCCATTCTGTTACTGAGGGATTCTACTGTATTTTTCATATCTTTGAGGGCTGTAAGTTCTTGTTTCAGTGTGTCTAAGTCTTTGGTGGTTTTGTCTTTAAATTCGTTAAATTCTTGAGACAGTTTTTGAATTTCTCCTCGAATTCCTAATTCCATTTTATTAATCTTGTCTGCAAACCAAATTCTGAATTCGACTTCTGACATCTCAGCCAGTTGTTTATGAATGGGATCTTCAATCACATCTGCCGTATCTTTTCTTGGGGGGGTTGATCTATTCTGGTTATTCATGTTACCAGAGTTTTTCCGCTGATTCCGCCCCATGGTTTACTCCCTTTGGTTTTTCCCCTGGGGTTTTATCGAGGGCCCGTACAGTGTTGTGGCCTGAGAAACTGGGGCCCTGTCTGGTGTGGTGGAGCAAAGTGGTTCTGTCTTGTTTTCAGCTGGTTTCTGTTTGATCCTATTGCAACTTCTACTCTGGCTTGAAGTCTCAGCTGTGTGGAAAAATCAGCAATTAAGTCACCCCGCCTGCCCTCCTCTGGCCCCAGTTGGAAAAGGAGAATCAAACCTTCCTACAATCGCACACCCAGGGCACCACCTGAAAAGTCTTCAGTCTATTAGCCCAGTTCAAAAGGTCCGAATCAACTGTCTCAATCGGCACTTGTCTCAGGTGGAAGGGTTCAAGAGGTCTCTGGGAACTGGATCACAGGGGCCTGGTGACTCCTCTGAGACAGCTCACCCCAGTGCAGCGTGGAGTCAGGAGGAGCCACCCTGGAAACAGAGCAGTCTGGGAAGGTTGACGTCTCCTTCCCCACTTTGCCCCTCCGTCGGACCCAGTCACTGGTATCTCTGCAGATGGCTAACCCAGTTGCCTGCAGTGAACAGACACTCCAGGGGTTTGCACCTGCCTGAATCGCGAGGAAGTCTGCCAGGCCCCCGCAGACTGCCGCTATCTAGCAGGAGGAGATGGGGCCTGACATCTTTGAGTGTTTGATGCAGGTGATGGGAAGGAGGTGTTCACTCAGGCTTAGCCCCGTCCCTGATGGATGCTGCTAACAGAACAGAACAGAACAGACAACTTTGTGAGGTTCTGTCTCTGTTCCTGTCGTCGCCTACAGGAGACGGGCTGTTTTGCGTTCAAACGTCTTTGCTGCTGGAGAATTGCGTCTGAACACCTCTCTGGGTCGGCCCCGCCCTGGAGGCTTCTGGGTTTGTGAGCCGTGTCACCGGTGGCCTCCTCTGGTTGCCCAGGGAGACAGGGGGTGTGGCCTCAGAATATCCAGAAGTGAGCGTTCTGCCGTTAAAGAAAAAACGGCTGTTGATCTACCTCCAGGGAACTGCTGCTCTGGTGTGGACACTCAGGCGACCCTTTTCTCCTCTGTCCCACGCCCCAGAGTCAGCACTGAGCGGCCGCAGTTTGTGCTGGGTCCACACCCCTTAAGAGATCCCCCAAGAATCAGAACTCTTGGGGGATGGGCCCCCAGACCCGGATTGGGAGTGGGGCGGGGGGAAGCTAGAGTTTCATTCAGTTTCACGCAATACTACGGTCTGGGGAGGGCTCCTGCACTGCACCGCAGGGAAGTGCTGCCAAGGCTTGATTTCCCCTCAGCGGCGTGCCCTCTCCTCGCTCACGTGTCCCAGAGTCAGCGCTGACCTGACGCAGCTCAGGCACTGTGCACTCCCCTCGAGAAATCACCCAAGGAGCCGAACTCCTGGGGGATAGTCCCTCAGACCCCGAGTGAGAGTAGGGGTTCTCAGCTCTCAGCGGGGAGGCCAGAGTCTGATTCAGTCTTGGGCCCCGTATGCCTGGGGAGGGTTGGTGCACTGTGCCGCAGGGAAGTGCGCGAGGCGTGACTCCCCCTCAGCCCGGTGCCCTCTCCTCACTCGCGTGCCTCAGAGTCAATGCTGACCAGTCGCAACTCGGGGACTGTCCACTCCCCTTGAGAAATCACCCAAGGATTCGAACTCCTGGGGGATAGGCCCTCAGACCCCGAGTGAGAGTAGGGGTTCTCAGCTCTCAGCGGGGAGGCCAGAGTCTTATTCAGTCTTGTGCCCGGGGAGGGTTGGTGCACTGCACCGCAGGGAAGTGCCGCGAGGCGTGACTCCCCCTCAGCCCGGTGCCCTCTCCTCACTTGTGCGCCTCAGAGTCAATGCTGACCAGTCGCAACTCGGGGACTGTCCACTCCCCTTGAGAAATCACCAAGGATCCGAAGTCCTGGGGGACAGGCCTCCAGACCTCAGTGGGCGGGAGGGGAGCGCCGGGGATTCAGGGTTGCCGGCAAAGGATTCCCAAAGTTTTATTCAGCCCTATGTCCAGCAGGAGAACACCACGGCACCCCAGTAGGGGAGGTAGGTCCAGTTTTTAGAAGGTCTCTCCCGTGGAGTGTAGTGGGAGGGCCTTTAATTTATGCCCGCTTGTTAAATTGTGGGGCTCCAGAGCCGGTCTCATGGGGGAGGGGGACTCCCGTCCGCTTGGTGGTGGATTTTGTACCTTTTGTTTGCGTCCTTGTGATCACAACTTGCCTCAGCGGTGTTGATGTGCGTTCTTCAGCCTTCTCTCTTGGTGAGGCTCAAGTCCACCAGGATACTTACTAAATTCCTGTCCCTTAACTCTCCTTCTGGACGGGAGCCTTTGTTGAAAGCTGGCTTCAGTCCGCCATCTTGTCTCCCCTCTATTTGAGCTTTTTGACTCATTAAATCCTATTTAGATTCTGTCTATCCTGCAATCTATATTTTCACTATTCTCTTCTGTGGCGTATATTGGAGCTGTGTTCTGTTTGCTGCTGTTTTGATTCAGCGTAACACCCTGGTGTATATCACAAATGTTGAAAAGCTGGGACTGGGAGAATGATTCAAAGTTCACCATCACCCAAAGGTGCATTAATGCTTCCTCTGATACAAACAGGAAACATGTAAAAGAAATATTGTGGGTCATCTTGGGGAACAAAACAAAAAAGATTCCAGGAAATGGCAGTCTCTATTACGTGTGAGTTCTGCTGAAGAATTAGCAGGTCCTATGCAAACACAAAACCACATGCTCACCCAAGTTAAATTTCAGCTATTGCAGGCACGTAGTTTAATGAACACCTCTCACCTCTCCCATGTCCGCATAACCCTCGGCATTCATCATTGGTTCTTAAAATCGCCATCACAAGTAAACGATTTATAGACCTCTGCAACCCAACAGTCCTTATGGAAACTACATGAGGTACGCGCTTTACGCTGTCAGAATCTACATGGCCCACCCTACGTGGCTCTCATCTCCTGTTATTCATGCCCTTGAATTTCCCCATCCTGGGCTGGAGGGAGGGCCTTCGTTCCAGCCAGCAGATGACATCAAAAGTGTCACATGATTCCATGGAAATGATGAGGAGATTTAGTTCAAACCTAAGATTGCAACTTTTATTTTGCTGGATTCTTACTCATGATGGCTACCTTTTTTTTTTTTTTTTCTTTTTTCATGTTCTAGAGCTAAAGTTTATCTTTTTTCTTATTTTGGGGGAGCTAAGACATTTATAATTTGCTCTTAGTTATTTTGAAATGCATCCTTGCATTATGCACATTACGTGGGATCCCACCAAATGCCCTCCCTCCTCCCACCAAGCCCCCTCCCCCTTGATAGACGATATTTGTGTTTTATTATTCGTATGAGTGTGCAAGTGTGTATATATTGGTTTCATAATACTATTGAGTATATTGTATACTTTTTTCCCCCATTTTTGAGATACTTTACTAAGAAGAATATATTCTGACATTATCCACTTTGGGGATCTTTGGGTGGCCTCTGGGGGTGAGGGTATGTTTTGCATTTTCTTAAGAAATTATCTCTCATCCAATCACAGGAACATAATTGGCAAAATTAATAAAAAGATGCATAAAAAATCCAAAGCCATGTTACTAGATTTTAGCATACTTCGTTTTGTAATTTTAGTTCATATTTTTTTAGAAAACTCAATGATGTGACAGCTTCAAAACACATACTTTTCATAATCTAAGGGTGTCTGAGAAACCTTTACACATCAGTTAGAAAATAGACATCTTTTGAAGCACACCTAAAATGAACGTTGGGCTACAGAGAAAAATAGAAATGTATATACAGATATAATTTGGGCTTTCTGGGCAAGTTTTACTGAGACTTGGGTTGAATGACAAGCTTCAGAAGTTGAAATATGACTGAATATTAATACTGCATTGATTACACTCAGATACAACACCTAAAATATTCACTTTCATAGAATTCAATGCAATTAGCTATCAGAGGCTGCAGGGCGGGGGAAATGGGAAATGTTACCTAATGGGTAAAACACTTAAGCTTGATGAGTAAGTTGTAGAGATTCTGTTGTACAACAATGTCCTGTAATGAACACTGGTGTTATGCAATTCAATGTATGTTAAGTGGGTAGATTACAGGCAGAGTTAGCCTGGACGGTTATCTTCATATTTTATTATTTTTTATTTTTTTAATATATATTTTTTTGAGATAGAGTCTCACTATGTTGCCCTCAGTAGAGTGTTGTGGTGTCATAGCTCACAGCAACCTCAAACTCTTGGGCCTAAGTGATTCTGGCGCCTTAGCCTCCCAAGTAGCTGGGACTACAGGTGCCCGCCACAATGGCTGGCTATTTTTTTGTTGCAGTTGTCATTGTTGTTTGGCAGGCCTGGGCTGGGTCTGAACCTGCCAGCTCTGGTGTATGTGGCTGGTGCCCTAACTGCTGAGCTACAGGTACTGAGCCTATGTTTATATACAAAAATTCATTGTACCAAAGGTCCCCAAAGCCACCCCTAGGTTTGATGATTCACTATGAAAACTCAATGCATATTTGTATTTATAGCTAAGCTTTATTACTGCAAAGGGCACAAACACACACACACACACAAAAAGAGGCATGAGGCCACGTCCAGAGAAAATTAGATGCAAGCTTCATAGAGTCATCTCTCGGTCGACTTGCTAAATCCATCCCTCCAGTATTACATTTTAACAAAAACATTGTCAGAGAAGCTCACGAAACACCAGTGCCCAAAATGTTTTGGAGGGGCTGGTCATGCAGATGCCTCTTTTTAGCATGCACCAAAATACCAGCAGGAAAGCTGTTTATCGTCAGTGGGACCATGATTGCTGGTTCGTATATGTGAAGCACAGTGAGTCCCTTTTGAACATCAGAGAAATGTGAAAACACTCCTGAAATCCAAGATCTCAGTTGCCAACCAAGGATCAACTCTCCAAGGGCATGAATCTCAGGCTGGCCATGTTAACTCTTGTCTACCCAGGAATGGAAGTCTGTGGTGTAAAAATTGTCTCCCAAGTTGAGATGGCCATTCACATTCTAATCAATAAGAAACCAGAGTCAGTGTCCTTCTTTTCCACAAGTGAATATCTCTTTCTGCCATGACAAAAATATAGAAAAGGTGCATCCTTCTTGGATATCAAGAACACATGTCTGCTTGAGCTGTTATCATGACCCAGGAGGATGGAGCGTCTGCATTTGTGGCCATAGTATTTTCACAATCCACCCCCTTTGTTTTCTCACACAGGATCAGTTGGATTTAAATACAGTGTGATTCTTGCTCTAGGTTGTTGCAAACTCATGATGTTCCCTCAAACTTACACAGTGTCTTAAGAAATCCTACCCAAAATGATCACAACAGCTGTCAAAACCAACCTAAGAAAATCCCAAGAAAAATCAAGTTAAACAGTAAGAAAAATCTGGTTGCAAATAGGTCCTACCCTTGAGTTTGTTTCCATCAAAATGGTGTAAAATTGTGGGTAGATGCCTAGAAATGAGATTGTGGGATTAAATGGAAGGTCTGTTTTGATTCTTTGAGGATTCTCCATACTTCTTTCTAAAGAGGCTAGATTAGTTTGCAGACCAGCCTGAGCAAGAGTGACACCTCGTCTGTAAAAAAATAGCCATGCGTTGTGGTGGGCATCTATAGTTCCAGCTGCTGGGGAGTCTGAGCAAAGAGGATTTCTTGAGCCCAAGAATTTGAGGTTGCTATGAGCTGTGACGCTACGGCTCTCTACCCACGGTGACAAAGTGTGACTCTGTCTCCAAAAAAAAAAAAAAAAAGGAAAAGCAAATATCCAATGCACTCAATACTAACGTGAAGTCCATAGGAAAACTGATATACACCCACAGAAGAGAAAATCTCAATGAAATTCAAGTTGGGGGAGAGAGGAGGAGAGAGGGCCGAGAGCAAGCAAGCTCCTACCTAACGGGACTGGCATCAGGGTCTCTGGCACGTCTGCTGCGTGAGGGGCAGAAGTACAATAGGGACTCGGCCTCACACATGCAAACATCGTACCCTAATCGTTTGTGTGCTCACATTAATCTGAAATTTATAAGAACATTAAAAAAAAGATATAAACGTGAAATGCTAGCCCGAGAAGAAGCGAAAAAAAAAAAAAGTCTCTTTTTTTCCTTAGTGTTCGTAGACAAGGTCTGATGATAAAGAAAGCAAACAGAAAGAAGGAAAACAAGAAACAAGACAGCGTGGGAAGTTGGACACGTCCTTGAAGGGACATACATGAAACCTCTTTGTTCAAAACACAGATGCTTCGCAGAGACCTAGGCACGGCGGACTTTCTCCATCACTAACTACCCTGTTTCCCCCAAAATAAGACAGTGTCTTATTTTCCTAGGCACGGTGGACTTTCTCCATCACTAACTACCCTATTTTCCCGAAAATAAGACAGTGTCTTATTTTAAGGTGTGCTCCCAAAGATGCACCAGGTCTTATTTTCAGGGGATGTCTTATTGTTCCTATCAGTAGGTCTTATTTTCGGAGGATGTCTTATTTTCAGGGAAACAGGGTAGGTCCCCTCCATGGGTATTCAAAGAAAACAAAATTTTGACTTTCAGACGTGGAAAATAAGGTCAGGCTGGAAATGCAAATATCTGGGCTTCACTTTGAATATTTATCGACCCATATTCTCTATTATTTATCTCTCCAATCAAGGTACCAATAGGACCTCTATAAATTCGTCTGAGAGTGAAGGTGCCTGTTTCTCCCTGACCACCTCCCTCCTCTCCCGGTCCTCAAAGAATATTATAATTGAAAAATGACTCCCTTTGCAATGGCAATCCATCAGTTGAATGGGACTTAATAATTTCTTTTCCTTATGGGAGGTTAGATCTTCATCTGAAAACAGGAAGATAAAGAAATCTGGAAATTGAGGTTACTCAAAATACCTTAAAAAGACTATAACAAAACTGTGTAAACTCTGAGAATGGCTCTGCTGAGGTTATTTCCAGTCTGAATAAGGGAGTGGAAATTGGAAAGAAAGTTTTGATTCTTTTCCAGGTATATATATTTTTTCTTATTAATAAGGCTCACCTGGGCGGTCTGCCACCTGCATACTAAGTTTTCTGAGTATTCTAACACGCACAAACCCTTTCTCTCTAGGGTGGAAATGAACAACAGCATCTTCAGCTGTGAATTTACACATTGCATTTTTCGTCAAATTCCGAACAAATGTCTTACTGCTGGAGTTTAATCCAACTAGGGTAAGGAGTTAAAGGGATCAAGGCCACGATGTTTACAGTGGACACGCAGATACAAATATTCTTCAATTGAGTATTTTAAAAATTAAGAGCCAAACTTTGAGATCATATTTACTCATGCATTTTATGAATGCCTCATTTCTGGTGCTGTTCTGCTTAATGTCTACTTTTTTTTTTTTTTTTCCTGACAATCGTGTCAAACACCCTTTTGGGTTTGAAATAAAATAGACACTTCTTTTTTTCATATGAAGCATTTATTTAAAATAAACACTCTTTAGCAATATTACTGAGTCAATTGCTTAATAATTGACATCAAGTGGTGCTTGCTGTATTGAATTTAAAAGTTTAACATCTAAGTATTGACAAAAAACGGAATGCTCAAGAACCCAAATGGGTTTGGTTGGTAGCATTGCAAATCATAAGAATGTGATATCACATACAGCAATTATACTTTTCATGGACTCAATATTATTTTTACATATAATCTGATTTTAAATGCCTTGCAAGAATTGGTTCTTTCTTCCGTTTTTTTTTTTTAATGAGGCTATGCTTATTTTTATTGAACCAAATGTTACAAAAACTATTTCAAAATTTTCATTTGATATATACTTTAAACAAGTTTTGTAGCAGTACATGATTTCTTTTGAGTTGTAACATTTTGCTTTTAAACTTGGTGTTTTAGGAAACTTAACCCATAAGCAAATGCAATTCTTACAGAATCGTGGGTGTGTTAAAACATGATTTTGAGAAGGGTCCAAAATAATTCATGCAATTCTTATAGAATTATGGGTGTGTTAAAACACGATTTTGAGAAGGGGCTCATAAAATCTACATGTAATGGGTGGTGCCTGTGGCTCAAAGGAATAGGACCCCAGCCCCATATACTGGAGGTGGCGGGGGGTTCGAACCCTGCCCCGGCCAAAAACTGCAAAAAAAAAAAAAGTCTAGATGTAAGCACAAGAACTTGACTGTCACATATATCACAAATGGGGTGTGTGTGCGTTTAAGGTCATTTCCAAAGCCTTGGTTTTCATAAGCATCATTATTTAGGGAAGAGTAATAGATTCTTTCACACCTTGATTTGGCAATAAAAAGTCACCAAATTTTATTGGTGAGTTAATTCAGGGACACAGGTAATCATTTTCTAGCATAGGTGTTCAGACTTGAAACAGATAGAAGTGAAAACCCCTTGATAGGCTTGGTGCCTGTGGCACAGTGGTTCCAGCCTGGCTACATTCACCAAGGGTGATGGGTTTGAACCTGGCCTCTGCCAAAAGCTGCAACAGCAACAACAACAAAATGGCCAGGAGTTGTGGCAGGCACCTGTAGTCCCAGCTACTTGGCAGGCTGAGGCAAGAGAATCACTTAAGCCTAAGAGTTTGAGGTTGCTGTGAGCAGTGATGCTACAGCGCTCTACTGAGGGCAACATAGTGAGACTCTGTCTGAAGAAACAAAGAAAGAAACAAACCACCTTGATAAACTTTGGGGATGTGATGATATTCTTGTATATAGAAAATCCTCAAAATTTATATTTATCATGAGTCACCCCATCAATAAAAATGATTAAGTAATGAATTATACATGTGTGTCCAGACAGACACACACACATGCTTATACTAACTACCAAAGAGGGCATGTATCCAAAATTTTATTTCAATAAAGGACTATTAAGAATATTGATTCAATTTCTGCATCTGAAACATGCCTTTTTTCCAAACACAGCGTGTGATAATAATAATTTAGAAGTGGTATTTTTCTTTACTCTTTAACACTTTTATTTTATAATTTATACAAATTTTTGGATATACCTTACTATATGGACAGTACTCACCTGGAAATAGCCACATTTATTGTTAAATTATTTCCCTGAATTCAGATTTTTTGGGGTTTTTTTATTTTATTTTATTTATTTTTTGTAGAGACAGAGTCTCACTGACCGCCCTCGGGTAGAGTGCCGTGGCGTCACACGGCTCACAGCAACCTCTAACTCTTGGGCTTACGCCATTCTCTTGCCTCAGCCTCCCGAGCAGCTGGGACTACAGGCGCCTGCCACAATGCCCGGCTAGAGATCTTTTGGTTTTAAATGCCAATCTCAGGTTAGTTTTTCCATTTAATTGACATGAATTTAGAGAATTTGATGAAATTTACATGTAGCTAAATATAACCGGTTGGTTACATTAATAAAGAATTTAATGAAATTTATATGTAGCTAATTATTACTGGTTGGTTACTAATTCCTAAGTTCTCCTGTCCTTTCAACGTGTCCAGACAGTGTGATCTGTGAGAAACTTTACCATTAATTTTTTTCCCCTGTGTTATTGGATTATAATACGATTCCTTTGTTTACTGGTAAAAATGCTGTCCAATTGTCTCCATGACTAATTAGTTGGACTTTATAATCAGATTGCTTAATATTAAAAAGAGTAATCGATTCGAATCTATTCACTATAATATGATTAAAGAAGTTCTTTCCATGCCAATTCTTGAAGAATAAAATAATAGAAGTGAAGCCGTGCCAACTTCAGATAGTAATTTTCACCCTCTAGTTTATGGAGCAATATTTTATGAATGAGTTTATTATCTTTTTTTCATACTCACATGTCTAAATTGTAGAGCATCCTGGCTTGGGCTTCATATTTATTGATAAACATCACTATTTGGCTTGTCACTATTTCATTTTGATCTATGAAAGATAATCCCTTGTATTTTATACAAGTGCTACTCAGATACCTTAAAAGCCAAGGCACCAGTTTTATAATTGATCTTTCATGTGACATTAAGGAAAAAAAAAAAAGAGAGAGAAAGAGAAAGAGATAGAAAACAAATAAGAAACATGGAGAAAAACAACTCTCATCAGGCAGATAAATCCAAATTTTTATTCTAGGATTCTTCTACCATCTAATTATATTGTTTACTCTTTTCATAAACAGCCTGATTGCACTCAGCAAAATTCAGTAATGCGTAAAGCAGAACCTAGCCCCACCTAATTTATCTGATTCCAATTCCTTTAAATTGACACCAAGATCATCCTTCAGTCTGTCTACAGTGGGGGAAGCCTTAAGCGCTCAGATTTGCAAAATCTTTTTCTTTTTTTTTTTTATTGTTGGAGATTCATTGAGGGTACAATAAGCCAGGTTACACTGATTGCAATTGTTAGGTAAAGTCCCTCTTGCAATCATGTCTTGCCCCCATAAAGTGTGGAGAGAAGGGAACACTTTGACACTGCTGGTGGGACTGCAAACTAGTACAACCTTTCTGGAAGGAAGTATGGAGAAACCTCAAAGCACTCAAGCTAGACCTCCCATTTGATCCTGGTGTGTGTCAGATTTGCAAAATCTTTAACATAAGAATAAACATGTGTTGGCAAAGACAGATTTGCATTTCATTACGGAAAAAGGCCTTCTTCTCGGTCCCTGATTATACAATCTGATATCACAACATAACCCCCTGCACAAGCTGTCGCCTTTTCCAGAAATGGAAGGTCGCCTTCTTCCTCTTGACTATGATATAGGTTTACACTTTGTCTTTTCACATCGAGCCTATATTACCCATCTTTAATGAAGGTTTTCCAAACACCTTAGTCCTGCCGGCCAGGAAGAAGGTTAACTTAATGCCTTTTGCAACAATTTGGATGGAACTGGAGACGGTTATCGTAAGTGAAGATCATAAATAACGGAAAAGCAAACAACACACGTGCTCACTATGAAGCTGGAACTAACCGATAGGCAGACACGTGCACAGAGGGGGGTAAAACTCAGTGGAAACCAAGCAGATGGAGGGCAGAGAAGATGTGGACAGAAACTTACCTAATAGGTACGATGAACCCTCTCTGGGGGGCGACATTCTTATCACTCTGACTCAAGCATTACAAAAGGAATTCATGCAAACAAAACCATTCATACTTTGGAAACAAACAAAAAACTTGACTGCCTTCTAAGTCAGAGTTTTATTTTTGAATTTTTCAATTGCTTTATTCTTAAAATTGTTTAAACAGACACGGCCAGTAACTGTACATACTGATGGCGTACACTGTAATGTTACCATACATGTAATGAACAGGTCGCAGTAATTATTTCTTTGTGATGAGAAACGTTCAATATTCTCCTTCCAGAGAGTCATAAGGACAGCATTTCACTGTTAACTGTACTCATCCCACTGTTGTACAGAAAACACTAGAACTTATTCCTCCTATCCAGCTGTAATTTTGTATTGTTTAACAAACCTCTCCCAAAGCCAGAATTTTGTCTTCTTTTAACCCACCCACTGGCACAAAGCCTGGCTTATTAATTGATTTACATGTTCACAGGTGTTTTTTTGTTGGTGTTGTTTGTCTGGAGACAGAGCCTCACTTTACTGCCCTGGGTAGAGGGCTGTGGCATCACAGCTGACAGCAACCTCAAACTCCTGGGCTCAAGTGATTCTCTTGCCTCAGCCTCCCAAATAGCTGGGACTACAGGTGCCCCCACAATGCCCAGCTTCATTTAATTTAATTTTTTTTTTAGGGTCATATGACTTTTTTTTTTTTAGATTAATATGAGGGTACAAACAATGAGGTCAAATATTTGATTTTGTTAGATAAAGTCCCTCTTGGGGTTATGTCCCTCATTTAAAAGGTGTGCCAGACACCCCACACTGTGCCCATTCAGTGGGAGCACCCCACTGTCCCTCTCTTCTCTGAGTCCCACATTACCCCTCCTCCCAACCTGAATTGAAATTCTTTTTTCTCCTATATGGGCACACATTAGACCATCTACTGGCTTCATATTAGAATTGAGTATGTTGGATAATTGCTTTTCCATTCTTATGATACCTTACTAAGAAGAATGCATTTCAACTCCATCCAGGTAATACAAAAGATGTGAAGTCACCATCAGTTCTTATGGCTGAATAGTATTCCACGGTATACAAATACCACAATAGTTTTAGAAACAAGGGGTCTTGCTCTTGCTCAGGCTGGTCTTGAACTCCTGAGCTCCAACAGTCTACCCACCTTGGCCTCCTAGAGTGCTGGGATTACAGGCATAAGCCACCACACCCAGCCTGTTCACAAGTTTTTAAAATTCAGAAATCATATTTATATTACCATCTTCAAATCATTGTTAAGGTGGGAATCTCATGTAACTTTAATTTTTTTTTTTTTTGTGACAGAGTCTCAGTCTACCCTGTTTCCCTGAAAATAAGACATCCTTCGAAAATAAGACCTACTTACAGGAAAGATAAGACTCCCCTGAAAATAAGACCTAGCGCATCTTTGGGAGCACACCTTAAAATAACACACTGTCTTATTTTGGGAGAAACAGGGTATTACCTGGGTAGAGTGCCATGGCCTCAGCCTAGCTCACAGCAACCTCGAACCCTTGGGCTCAAGTGATCCTCCTGCCTCAGCCTCCTGAGTAACTGGGTCTACAGGTGCCCGCCACAATGACCAGCTACTTTTTCCATTTTTAGTAGAGACGGGGTCTTGCTGTTGCTCAGGCTATTCCTGAGCTCCAGGGATCCTCCCACCTGGCCTGGAAGAGTGCTGGGATTACAGGGATGAGTCATCTCACCTGGCCTTATTTGACTTTAACTTGGGATAAGTTACTCAACTACATTCATTGTTCCCATGAGTCTCTTTTAATTATCTGTGTCCACCTTAATTTTGGTATGTTCCATACAAACAAAATATCAAAAGTGACAATAACAACAACAAAAAAGAAAAAAAACACAAAGAACAAAAGAACAGAGCAGACTAAATCTGGAATACACCCAAAGATGCAACAAGAAAAGAACTTTCATCATTTGAACGCAAGGGCGCACTCATGGAGAATTCTCCCCTGTAGACCTGAAACTTTGAATCACGTTTACCGATTTTTTTTAACCACTTAAAAGGAGAGGCCGGCGCCTGTGGCTCAGTCGGTAGGGCGCCAGCCCCATATACCGAGGGTGGCGGGTTCAAACCCAGCCCCGGCCAAATTGCAACCAAAAATTAGCTGGGCGTTGTGGCAGGCGCCTGTAGTCCCAGCTACTCGGGAGGCTGAGGCAAGAGAATCGCTTAGGCCCAGGAGTAGGAGGTTGCTGTGAGCTGGGTGAGGCCACGGCACTCTACCGAGGGCCATAAAGTGAGACTCTGTCTCTACAAAAAAAAAAAAAGGAGAACAAAAGTCAGAATATTTTTAAAAACATGACTACTAATTATATCGTTCACCAGTTGCACATATCAAAATATACGAATGCAGAAAATAAAATTACACAGTCGTAACAACTGCTTGTGAATTTCCTGGGGGCAAAGGTGTTTGGCGGGGTTTCTGCAGGAGGAGACAGAATCATTAGCACACAGGTGTCTTCTGTTGAGTGAAGGAGTTAGGTTGGGAATCCAGACTATTCTATTCTGTCCTCACATCTCCCTCGGAACTGCTGTACAATCAAAGCAATGCTATGTAGGGACCAGGAGAGAGTAAAAAAGATGCTTTGTCCAGGGGGGTTCATTGATATAGGAGATGGCTTTGTTTACTAGGGGGAACAAATTGACCAGAGGGGGCTGCCAAGAAACAATGGATGCATGTTAATGGGTCCCTAAGCACTGACCCTATATTTGGTCTATGAAAGATGCTCTCCAAGGACTGAACAGCCAGAAGGAGGCACAGACAATCTGCAATGGAGATTTTAGATGCAAAAAGTCTGCAAAAGAGGGTCATTGGAGTCTGTGCACAGTTGACCACATTCTGTATTACCCCTCAATGACCCACCCTTATTCACATAGTGAAAAATCACACCCGCCAGCGCCATGGCAGTTTACAGCCACCATGGTGAACTCCAGACATTGCCTTAGCAGGATAGGGCAGGGGAGGATTCCCAATTCCAGGTCCAGGAATTCTGCACCCTTTCCCAAGAAAAGCTGTGAACATTAACGTTATCCCCCAGCAGACGATGTGAGGTTTAATTTTGTTTGACTTAAGAGAGAGGAAGAAATCTTCTGAGATAAGGGTGGGGTAGGATATGGTTATATTGACCCAGTTAATAAAAATCAGTCAATCAATAAATACAATAAGAAAGGCAGCCCAAAACACAGATGAGGAAACCTAACAAGTAAAAAACACATAGTTGATAGGTTGACTCACGTGGTTTTGAAATCCTGAAAGCTCTGTCTCACTTGCTAATTTTAAAAAGAATAAAACCCATTTTTGCTAAGGGCGGGGTTGCCTTCCATTTTGACAAGTGCCTTCTACAAATGCTTTTCTGACTTTTTTCAAGATGAGTTTTATTGGGCTGAGTGTGAGAACAGAGGCTAATAAATATTTTAAAATCCATCTTATACGACATGTCGAGATTTGTATGATGCGTTACACATGAAACACATTTCCGACGTCTATGATAGGAAACTAAATATTCACTTTTCCCCAGGCGCTAAATATCACGTTTCATTGGCATTTCGTTACGATGATAATAACAATGACACAAAGATAAACTCACACCGTAGAAACATGATCTATTTATTTCTAGCAACTAAATATTCCATCTAACCTACACTTGCAGAAAGATAGCGGGTACTCTGACAGCAAAAAAAAATCAGCTATGCAGGATTTAGATAAAGTCTGATTTCTAAAACGATATCTCAAAAGGATGCTTTAAACAGCAAGCTGCAAAGAAAATCTTTTAGCTTTTACCAAAATGTTGGCATCAATCCAAGCTCTATCTCAGCCTTGGTCCTGTGCGCACCTGAAATCTAAATGTCCTTTGCAGTGGGGCTGCCCGGCTGTTTGTACAAGGTATAGCAGCATCTCGACTCCCCGCCAAATAGCTCTTCCCGCCTCCCATCCCTGATGAGGACAAAGAAAAACTGTCTCCTGACCTCAGCAAGGTTTCTGGATGAAGAAGCAGACTTGTCTCCTGTTCAGCAGCACCACGTGAATCCCATCACTCTGGTGCTTTAATGATTTTTCAAAATCCATTTTTCCAGAATACCACTGGGCCAGATTCCTTCTCTTCTCTTTATTTGGGCCACGGCTATTTTTATCTGGCTTTAATGTCATCTTTTGCCTTGCTCCCTCTGCCTCCTTCCTTCTCAGAACTAATAGGCTTGTGCATAATGTTAAACATAACCCTGCAAGTTTCAGAAGGTGGCAATGAGAGAAATACAGACCATGACCTTCCATCAAGGATTCTGCACAGAGTCCTGGAAATATCCCCATCAATAACAGTCTCATCAAGCAAATTCTCATTCTAGGACCCACCCACACCAAGTATTTATTTTTTTCCCCAATCTCTCTTTCATTTTTAGCATCATCACTATAACAAGAGCATATGTTGGTCACTTTGGGGAATACATTGCTAGTATCCAACATACAGAAACTTGCCAATTTTTTTTTTTTTTTTTAGAGAATGCAACAAATCTTTATCTTCATGTTCACCTTCAATAGCTATTAACATTTTGCCATGCTTGTTTCATCTGAATCTCCCCCTACCCCCATTTTTTTCCTTGGTGTATTTTAAAACAATTTTTATTTTTTAACTTTTTAAAAATTTCAGCTTCTTTCTTTTTCTTTTTTTTAACCAACAATTTATTTATTTTCTCTTAGCAATGTTTTTATTAAATCATAACTGTGTACATGAATGCATTTATGGGGTACAACGTGCTGATTTTATACACAATTTGGAATGCTTACTTCAAACTGGTATTTCTTTGTATGTTTGTTCTATTTTCGAATTATGCTGAATCCCAGACCTCAAGTGTCTACCAGAAGAGGCAAAGAATTGTCTCTCCAGTATAACAACTAATTAATGGATCATAAGGGAGGGGTTCTTATACAATTTATCCCTTTTCTCCAGGCAGACTACCTGGGTTCAGTGGATGTCCAGTTATGCATGTAATTATCTTACCTCTTTGTGACATTGAGGGGCAGGTGGCTTGCTCTGTAGCAGAAATAAAAACCAAGGCAAATTAGTTTCAGCACACACACACCACCCAACACTGGGGACAGGATCAGACACCTACCTTGGAGAAAGACAATCTAACCATCCTGTCATTTTCTCTCGAGCTGCATGGCTGTGCCATCAGGAACTAGAATACTGTTCTTACAAATTTTCTACAGGATTCCAACAAGAAACCCCAACGATACATGGCCAGAGAGAATTTATCACATAGGAGACTACTTTAACATCTTGTCATGGATCAGAGGACTAAAAACAAGTAAAGACAGTTTGCAAGATATGGGTGTGGGGGAGGGTGGGAATTAGCCAAAAAAAAAAAAAAAATTCAAAAATCAGATACGGGCATTTCAGACGTGAAACAACTGTGGTAAACCTTTAGGGGTTTGTTTCATTGCAGCACAAATAATGAAGTGCACCAGACAGAATCGATGCCCCCCAAAATGTCCGTTTTCAAATCTTGAAACATTATTGCTTTGCAACAGATTTTGGGGTTTCTCTGATCCACTTCTCTCCTGTCTCTGTTCCCTTTTGCTCATCACCTACAATCATTTTCTTAATTCAATTCCTAACCTTATTTAAAGAATTGAAAATTGGTTTTAAGCTTAAGAAATCATTATTTCTAGAAATGCAAGCATGTCAAGCTATAACTCTTCCCTGAAGTACCCACATATCCACCCTCACCTGATATAATCACAAGTGTCTTTAAATGTGAATGAGTTTCTCACACTCAGTAGGCTGGCTACTATAAAACAGCCCCCCGCACACCCTGACACTCACACAAAACCCCCCAGAAAGTAACAAATGTTAGTGACAACGTAGGGAAATTGGAACTTTGTGTCCTGTTGGTGAGAAAGACGATTAGTACAAGCTGTATAGAAAGCATATTGAGTTTCCCAAAAACGAAACAAAACAGAATTACCATATAATCGCAATTCCACTTCTGGACACATACCTCAGAGAACTGAATTCAGGAATTCAATGAATTATTTTTACACTCATGTTCAACAGCAACACTCATCGCTAGCCAAAAGATGGAGGCCGCCCCAAGTGTCTGTGGATTCATGAAAGGATAAAAACAATGTGGCACGGAAAAGCAATGTGATGTTATCAGCCACAGAAAAGGAAGGAAATTCTGACATGTGTTACAACCTATTGTAATCAATCGTAGTGAAATAAACCAGTCTCAAAAAGACCAATACTGTGTTTTTCCACTTACGTGAGACACCTAGAGTCGTCAAATTCCTAGGGGACAGAGGGGAGCATGGTGCTTGCAGGTGGTGGAGGTGCTGGATGGTCAGGAAGTAGACCATGTGCATGGAATGGGTCTGGTGGGGAAAATGAAAAAATTCTGGAGATGGAAGGTGCTGACGGGTGCACGGTGACGTTCACCAACTTCATGCCGCCGAACTGAATGAATGCTTGGCTAATTTCTTGACTTCCATGAAGTGAGACCCAGTCAGACTTTACATCTCCAGAACTGTGTAAAGGTTATTACCTTTATGTTGGCTGTCTTAAGTGACTGAATTGGTGGTTATTTGTTACAGCTGCAACTAGGAAACTCATAAGTGTAGAGGAATGGACACCGTGCTTGCAAGGACAGTTACTGATTTTTATCACATTAAAAGGAAAGGCTGAGAACAGCACAGTCTCCTGGAAAGCCTAGAGATGTTTTGTGACTTAGGGGCAAGCCCCCAAGTAACTCGGTGTTCTGGAATGAGATAAGATGGGTCACTCATTTGTAAGCAGGTGTTAAACATTGGTGCTTGGTGCTTCTTCATGGGGGTTGCGGGGAAAGAGCACATGAGGACAGACCACGTGGGTGGTAATCCTTACTCACGCAGCTCTAGTATGTCATTACTTTAACTCTCTACACCTGTTGTGAATCACCTTACTAAAAAGCTGTTGCAGAGGGGGCTCGTGGCTCTCCTGCACCTCTGGTTAGCTCACGTCTTGCAAGCTAGTATTTCCATCCGTATCCTGCCTGGATCTTTTATGCAGCGCCGAGAGGCAGAGTGTGCACAGCAGCGACATTAAGTCTAAAAACGCAAGGAAGAAAAGGGTTGGACAGTAAATGATAATATGCTAAATACTGTGGATTTTTCTTTGGAACACTAGACAGCATGGAAGAATTTTTAGCAAGTGATCATGTTCCCTTCTGTGAGATAAATTAACTGAAAATCTGAAGATGATGAAAGCTGTAACAAGACGATTTCAATAATGCACAAGACTAGAGCTGGTGGGATGAATTAAAAGATGCCTGATGATAGGAATGCATTGAATTGGGTAAACTTGAGAGATATCTGTGGAAATAAAATGGACAGGACATTGAAAAAGATTGGTGATTTCTCTGAGTTAGTAAAGTCTTAGCACATACATTTTCATTCTCATCTGAGTGAAGACCCAGCAGAAGCAGTGGACTACCTGTAGAGGAAGACAAATTCAGTTTTTACATTTGCACGGATTCTGAGTTGGCTTTGGTTTATCCGGAGTGGTGGTGGGGATGTTGTCCACTAAACAGATGGCTACAGGGTTCTGAATTATAAGACCACTTTATGAGCTATCCAAGTTTAGCTGCCTTCTGCCTAGAAATGTCCTTCAAAGCCACAAAGGAGGAGAGAGTTTGACTTACAGCAACATGTATCTGATGACACAGTAGAAGGGTTAATGTCAGCACCTAGTGATAATAAAACAAGAGACAGAGATGGGGATGAGAAAAGCAGGATGTTATACTGGAACAAATATTTTCAGCAGTGATAGCAGGCGATTAGTGCTATACCCAACAAAGAATAGCAAAGTTGGCAGAAACAGGAGATCTTCACACTCTAGAAAACTGAGGAAGAGAATTGATTGAAAACCACTCTGCAGATTTCAGAACTCAGGAGTCCACAGTGTCTCCCTCGGTAGAGATTTGAAGTTGTGTTTTGGGAAGACTCAGGATGCCAGCCCATGGAGAAACAAATGTTAGAGGCAAACAACAAAAGAAAATCATTATGCTTCTAGTCAATGACCTTGGGCCTGAGATCTGTCTCTATGTATATCATGACCAAGAAATGCAGACCATCCACACTCAAAATATTTTCCCAGAGCCACTAGAAGTTGCGTACTTGAGATGTTCTATTTTGCAGCAAATAATCAGAACAGTGCAATCTTATTAGATATTACTCAAAATAATGTTTGTATAGATGCCAAAAATTTATGGACCAAGCACAAGTTACTATAGTTAAATTTTAGAGTATATGGATATGGTGCTTAATTTCTTTGTCTCCAAAATCTATCATTATTATTAAATACAGAAGTCTGAGCACTTGGTCCCAAGCATACAAACATCTCACTGGATTTATTAACGAAACAATTTGCACACAGTTCTGATGCCTAATTTTATTTGAGCAATAAACAGTTAAGATGAATGGATAAAAAAAATGTAATATAGACATTCTACATCTAATTATTTGACCACTTGTTCTGACATTACGCTAATTTTTGACCAGATTACTGAATTCTTCCATGAGGAATTTATTTGGTATTTTCTTTTGCAAAAAAAGTAAAGCAAATAATACCTATGTACTTGGTTTTGCTCAAGAGTATGGAGAACTTTGTGGTCTCCTTTTGTTCTTTCTTTTTCATTCTTAATCACCTTGGTTGTCTTTGTCTGTAAATTATACATATGCATGTATAATTTATAAACTCACACATGACCTTTATATGCATAGAAACATATTGCTTCTTGCAAAATTTAATTTTCTTTGTTTTTTAAATCTGTACGCCTCTGCATTAATCATACTTTCAAGATGACACATTTATCTCCGGAAAAGAAACATCTATTTTTTAAAAAATATGCCACAAAAAATTTACACCAAATGTGAACCCACACATTTTACAGCAATGCTATTCAACAGTTTAAAACAGGTCCATTTAGCCATCTCCACTTAAAAAACCCAGCATGACACAATTCCCCAGCAAAGGTACTAAATGACTGATGTGAGCTTTTTTCAATGCTTATCTTAAGAGGCTCAAAACAAACCAAAAAACTGCTCTGACAATACTTTGGCACCCAGTTTCAAATTCCTTCAGCCGCACGCTACAAGACTCTGGAAAAATGCCACCTGCTCGCAAGAACTGCCTTCCTAATGGAAAAGAATTGACCCTGGAGAGCTTCACTTTTCTGCAAATGTATCCATGTCTTTTTTGCCAACATATCCGTCTTTATTCACTTCCACTGGGGCTCAATAGAACAGGGGCTGGCGTGAGCAGAATATAAATGCATGCTCATTTCAGAAAGAAGTCCCTGTTCATAAAACACAAAAAACACACACCCTTTTATTTAAAGAAGACCAGGATTGACTCTCCAGAAATTACTTGTTCTTTGTGCGATAAATTAGCAGTAGATAGAGGTCAACTACTCGAGCCTTGATCTCCCATTCTGACACACACCAGCCTGAATTCCATGCAGGAATATATGCAGCTTGACCTCTGAACAGATTCAGAGGAAGGTTACATGATATGTTGGGTAGAGAGATTTTTCCGTGTGTGTGTGTGTGTACATTCTGGTAGCTTAACTTCTGACAAGACACGATTCATTAATGAATAGATTTGCAATATAAAAAATAACAGATAACAGGTGTTATACAAAAAATACAAGATACAAGGATAAAATAAGATGTAGTAGGGGATAAGAGAAGGTACTTGTCTTTGGCCATTCAGGGTTCGGTAACAAAATGTTATAGACCGGAAAGCTTAAACAACTGATATTTATTGCTCCCAGCTCTGGAGGCTGAAGTTTAAGATGCCAGGATGGCAGATGCTGTGAGTGGTGGGGGACTCACTTTCTGGTTCACAGATGACACGTTCTCACTGGGTCCTTATATGTTGGAAGGGGTGAGGGAGCTCTCTGGGGTCCCTTTTATAAGGACCCTGAGGCTTATATACAACAGACGTTTATTGCTCACAACTCTGGAGGCTGAAGATCTGGGTGTGGCAGGTGCTGTGAGTGGTGGGGACTCAGCTCCTGTTCATAGATGGCGCCTTCTCACTGTGTCCTCACATGGTGGAAGGGGCCAGGGAGCTCTCTGGGGTCCCTTTATAAGGACATGGAGAATTACAAACAACAGACATTTCTTGGTCACAGGTCTGGAGACGAAAGATCCCAGCATGACAGATGCCGTGAGTGGTGGGGACTCACCTCCTGGTTCATGGATGGCACCTTCACACTGTGCCTTCATATGTTAGAAGGGGTGAGGGAGCTCTCTGGAGTCCCTTTAAAGGACACTGAGGCTTACAAAAAACAGACATTTATTGCTCACAGCTCTGGAGGCCAAGAATCCTAGCATGGCAGGTGCTGGGAGTGGTGGAGACTCAGCTCCTGGTGCATAGATGGTGCCTTCTTACGGAGTCCTCACATGGTGGAAGGGGCCAGGGAGCTCTCTGGGGTCCCTTTTATAAGGACACTGATCCAATCTATGAAGCTCCATCCTCACCACCTCCTTAAGGCCACCTCCTAACACCATCATTCTGGGGAATAGGATGTCAACATACGAATTTGGAAGGGCACACACTTTCAGAACACAGAAGGCCTGTTGAAGAAGAGGAATGGTGACTGCACCATGAGTGAGCTATCCAACAGACAAATCTCTAGCTGAAAAGCTATGTTGGGTCAAAAGAACAACAACAACAACAAAATAAAAACATGGTAATTAAATCATGCTGGACTAGTGGAGAAATCAACATTCTAACTCAGAAGAGTAGGCAAACTTGTCATCACTGAGGGCTTTGCTCGCAAATAGAAAGGATTTGGATTTTATATTCTCTGCCATGAAAAGTCAATAATTCTTAGCAAGCTCTGGAGCATAATAATGTGTTTTATGTTTTAAGAAAATTATGCTATACTACTATGCAGGGGAAAGAGTTTTAGGAGACAAGCATGAAAGCTGAGAATCTCAGAAGAAGGTTTTTCAGTGAGAGAAAGGGGATGGATTGATGGCATAATCACAGTGAGAAGTATCAGGACATCACGAATATGTGCAGCTTAGAAGAAATTAACAAAGAAAGCAAAGGACATTCCAAAGTTCTTTTAATATTGTTTCTTGTAATGGTGACATAAAATTTATTTTTATAACCATTTAAAGCAGTTCAGTGCCATTCAATCAGTTCTTATTACTCTGCAACCATCACCACCACCTATCTACAGAACTTTTTTCATCTTGCAAATCTGAAACTTTATGCCCATTAAACAACATCTCTTTAATCCATCCCACCCCCATAGGTGTTAACATCCATGCTGTTCAAGACCAGCCTGAGCAGCAGCGAGACCCTGCCTCTAAAATAGAGCCGGGCATTGTGGTGGGCGCCTGTGGTCCCAGCTACTTGGGAGGCTGAGGCAATAGGATGGCTTGAGCCCAAGAGTTTGAGGTTGCTGTGAGCTATGATGGCACAGGACTCTACAGAGAGTGACAGAGTGAAACTGTGTCTCAAAAAAATAAATGAATAAAAAGTAATAAATAAATAAATAAAATGATTATGCTGAATATGTTGAAAGAACAAAAGAGGCCATGAAACCAAAAAGGTCTCCTAAGATGAGGAACAATAAAGTGAATGATAATGTGAAAATATTTGTGGATGTTAATCCTTCCAATCCATGAACATGGGTCTGTGTGTTTCATGTATGAGTTCCTTTTTTTTTTTTTTATTAAATCATAGCTGTGTACATTAATGCAATCATGGGGTACAATGTGCTGGTTTTATATACAATTTGAAATATTTTCGTCAAACAGGTTAACATAGCCTTCCCGGCATTTCCTTAGTTATTGTGTTCAGACATTTATATTCTACATTTACTGAGTTTCACATGTACCCTTGTAAGATGCACGGTAGGTGTGGTCCCACTAATTACCATCCCGCCACCCATCCTCCCCACGCCCTTACACTCCCTCTCCACTTTCCCCATAATCTTGGGCTATAATTGGGTTATAGCTTTCCCATGAAAATCTTGGTTTCATAGTAGGGCTGAGTACATTGGATACTTTTTCTTCCATTCTTTTTTTTTTTTTTAATTAAATCGTAGCTGTGTAACTTAATGTGATCATGGGGCACCATACACTACTTTCATAGACCGTTTGACACATTTTCATCACACTGGTTAACATAGCCTTCCTGGCATTTTCTTAGTTGTTGCACTAAGACATTTACATTCCACATTTACTAAGTTTCACATGTACCCTTGTAAGATGCACCGCAGGTGTAATCCCACCAATCACCCTCCCTCTGCCCATCCTCCTCCCTCCCTCCCCTTCCTCTCCCCCTTCTCCCTATTCTTAGGTTATAACTGGGTTATGGCTTTCATGTGAAAGCCATAAATTAGTTTCATAGTAGGGCTGAGTACATTGGATACTTTTTCTTCCATTCTTGGGATACTTTACTAAGAAGAATATGTTCCAGCTCCATCCATGTAAACATGAACGAGGGAAAGTCTCCATCTTTCCTTAAGGCTGCATAATATTCCATAGTGTACATGTACCACAATTTATTAATCCATTCGTGGATCAATGGGCACTTGGGCTTTTTCCATGACTTAGCAATTATGAATAGGGCTGCAATAAACATTCTGGTACAAATATGTTTGTTGTGATGTGATTTTTGGTCTTCTGGGTATATGCCTAGTAGAGGAATTATAGGATTGAATGGCAGATCTATTTTTAGATCTCTAAGTGTTCTCCATATCTCTTTCCAAAAGGAATGTATTAATTTGCATTCCCACCAGCAGTGCAAAAGTGTTCCCTTTTCTCCACATCCATGTCAACATCTCTGGTCTTGGGATTTTTTACTTTGCTAAGAAGAATATGAGTTCTTGCACCACTGTTCTGTAGCTTTTCTTACGGAGGTGTTTCACCTCCTCATTTCAATGTATGCTTAGGTATTTTATAATTTCTTGTTGTGAATGTAAAGGGGATTGCTCTCTTGATGGTATTCACAGCCAGATTTTTCTTAGTGTATGGACTTGGAGCATATTGGAGGGGAAAAACAATCCCATGATCTGGAACATGTTATTAAGTGGTAAAAACCAATCCAACTGAACATGGGAAAGGAACAGAAAATAGAAAATGTGTAGAAACAGGCCACAACGCAGGACAGCTCTCACTTAGAACGGATGCTTCATTCCTGAAGAGGAAACGTTCAGCCTGAAACTCGAATGAAATCATCCACAGGTTAGAATTTGGGAGGACACAGTTTGGAAGCAGTCAGTCAAATGGCCTCTGATGTCAGCTTAAATAAAAAACATAAAAATGAGTACATAAGAATATCATGGGTGTCTAAGGCTTATATGAATGGAAATAAACATCCTCTATCCATTTGACTTTTTTCCATTCAAGACACAAGTTAATCATTATAATGGAATAAGTTAATATATATATATATATTTTTTTTTTTTTTTTTCTGCCTTCAACATGAAAACTTTTTTGGATATGTTTTTAGCCTGGCTATGTGAAACAATCAGTTAGCTATTCTGATGAAAAAAATACATGAGAAATTCATTTTATTAATTAATTAATTTATTTTTTGAGACAGAGTTTCAAGCTGTCACCCTGGGTAGAGTGCCGTGGCATCATAGCTCACAGCAACCTCAAGCTTTTGGGCTTAAGTAATTCTCTTGCCTCAGCTTCCCAAGTAGCTGGGACTACAGGCGCCTGCTACAACTCCTTGCTGTTTTTAGGTTGCACTTGTCATGGTTGCTCAGCTGGCCCGGGCTGGCTTCGAACCTGCCACCCTAGGTGTATGTGGCAGGTGCCCTGCTAACTGAGCTAAGGGCACTGCTGAGCTGTTCATTTTAAAATTAGACTTTTCCCATTACATTGAGTTGCGATGTCCAGAATTAACTAAATGTACTGCTTTTTTTGAGGTTGGACACATAACGTATTTTGTATCAAGATACCGCAGATACCCCAAGTTTTTTTCAAATTTAAATTGTACAAGATATTTTAAGAGTCATTCTGTCCTTAGGGGTGATAGAATTTCTTTCCTGAGGACATCTATTGACCAGAAAGTTTAATTATGATTAATCCACATTGCTATTTGTGACACTTTATATGGACACCTTAGCAAATTAATCACAGGAATTTGAGCCAGATGTATTTTATTTCCCTTCAGAAAACACATGGAGAACAGTATCACAATTCAGGAATTCACAGTTCCCACACCTTCTCCTGGGAGTTAGACATCCTTGCCTCATATAATTCTACCGAATGTTGGTTATGGTTTTTTTTTTTTGTTTGTTTGTTTTTTTTTTTTCGAGACAGAGTTTCACTTTTTCACCCTTGGTAGAGTGCCGTAGCTAGAAACCTCAAAGTCTTGGGCTCAAGCAATCCTCTTGCCTCAGCCTCCCAAGTAGCTGGGACTACAGGCAACCACCACAACGCCTGGCTATTCTTTTAGAGTGTCTCGAACTCCTGAGCTCAAGCAAGCAACCTACCTCAGCCTCCCAGAGTGCTAGGATTATAGGTGTGAGCCATCAAGCTCGGCCTTTTCTTTTGAGACATAGTCTCACTCTGTCAAGGAGGCTAGAGTCCTGTGGCCTCAGCTTAGCTCACAGCAAAGTCAAACTCCTGGGCTCAAGTGATCCTCTGGCCTCAGCCTTCTGAGTAGCTGGGACCACAGGCACCCACCACAAGAAAAAAAGCTTTTTTCCCCATTTTTAGTAGTGATGGGGTCTTGCGTTGCTCAGGCTGGTCTCCAACTCCTGAGCTCAAGGAATCCTCCCACCTCAGCCTCCCAGAGTGCTGGGATTACAGGCATGAGCCACTGTGCCCAGTCAGTTGTGTTTTTAAGGGGGAGACAGAAAGGAAAATGGAATAGGAAGATTATCTTTGTCATTTTTAGATGTCCTGAATGTCACTGACAACTTTGCTATTGCAAAGGAAAATCGGGTTAGAAATGTGCACCTCCCCAATAAGAAAATACACCTGCAAACACCAAACTGGGTCTACCCAACTCTCCTTAGTAAAATAAAGGAATACTGCTTAAGCGTCCATTGAAGGACAGATGGAGCATTCAGAAATCTGGTGAAGTAAATAATGTCTTTGAATCCCCACGATACAATGTCACGACTAAACCAACACTTTTTTAGCCATAAACTTAATCTCACAAGATTGTGTTAACATCCTCCCAATGTGATTCAAACAATTTTACCTTTTACACTGATAATCTCTTATTAGCAAGAGTGATATCTAATTCATTTCATACTTCTAATACCTTCATTTTATCAATTTATACTCTTTTGAGAGACATTTATTTTGACAATTATATCATTATATGTTTTTATTGGGGAAATCTGATATTATCATGCCTCATTATTTGATATGAGTTTATTACCCGGCTCCTATGGGGCATACATGAGTGAGATTTTATACCTATTATTTTCTTTTTTATTCTGTAGTATTTTTCTTGTGTAACTGTTTGGTGCCTTGAGTACTTTGTTCGTGCTTTACTAAATAATTTTAAACAGTTGGAGGTGAATATATTAACTCCTTCTTTTATGTCTGTGTGTGGTGCGTGTGTTTGTAGCTGTAAAATCAATGGCAAAAAGATTCAGTTCAGTGAATTTCAGTTTCTCCCACCCAGTAGAATGGGATTCAATGCAATCTGGTGAAAGTTGATAGATATGTTTATTACGGTAGAATCAAATGCTAATTTTGCATTGTTTATATGCCTCACTATTTTCTTTCCCTATGTTTATCAATACTAATTATTTCATAAAACCTTCCTTGAATCATTTCAACTGTTGTATAATGAGAAGAACAGAAAGGATCATTCTAGAATCTAAAATGGAACAACATCATATAAAAGTTAGTGCATGAACATGTGGGGAGAAAAAGTAACTGTACGCCATCTAAACAAATTATATATTAAATAAGATTATGGGCGATACACTTTCCTCAGGCGTCTGTATTAGACTGAACATTTTATAACGTTATATTTAATAGATACCAATTACAAGAAATACAGCGAGAGTTCACACCATTTGGGGAGTAAAAAATCTTAGATGCTTGAATTTGGGAAAGACGCTGAAATCGCCAACTTCACTACTCTTTCATTCTAGACATCCTCATGCAATAATTGCCTGCGAAATTCATTTGCTATTTTTCCAAACTTTGCCAATAGAACCATTATTGATTTCTGTGGCTTATGCAATCCTTCTCACAAAATACTCTGTAAATTTATGCCTGATTGAACCAGTGAAATTTTGACACCCTGGATAGAATCTGGTTTAAATCTTTAGAGGCTTCATAGCCTGATGCAGCAACATGCATTAAATGTACCAGGACCCCAATGAATTTTACTTAGCCTTTTTGTTAGAATTAAGGCCTGGATCTTACATTATATAAAGAAATATCAACAGCACCTTTTCCTCTCTTTAATCTCTGATGCAAGCGTTTATCTCAAGTTATTTTTTATTTTATTTTTTTTTTTGTAGAGACAGGGTCTCACTTTATGGCCCTTGGTAGAGTGCCGTGGCCTCACACAGCTCACAGCAACCTCCGACTCCTGGGCTTAAGCGATTCTCTTGCCTCAGCCTCCCGAGTAGCTGGGACGACAGGCGCCCGCCACAACGCCCGGCTATTTTTTGGTTGCAGTTTGGCCGGGGCCGGGTTTGAACCTGTCACCCTCGGTATATGGGGCCGGCGCCTTACTGACTGAGCCACAGGCACCGCCCTTATCTCAAGTTATTTTTAAAGAAAAGGAAAAGGAACAAAAGGAGAAGGGAGCATTTGTGCAAGTTAGAAGAAACAGCCCAAAGAGAAAGAAAGATCATAACTTCCACAGAGAGAAAAGACCCAGGATGTGTTAGCAGGGCTGTGTGGAGGATACATCTCTGCCTGGCTCCTTGTGGGTGACATTCAAGCAGGTGGCAAGTGTGTGAAATTCCTAAGGAAATATTTCTACAATGACTCACAATGTCCATCCCAGCAACTCCTATATTTGGAAAATAAACACCATGCCACAAATTATGAGCCACATGTAAAGTGCAATTCCATAATTTGGAAGAACATTTTCTGTAACTGGGGATAGTGACCCTGGGCACTTACAGCTTGCCTTGGGGCAGAAGAAAACATTTTCTAGTAACACTTTCACATCATAAACATGGAAGTGCAATGTCTACTTTTGAAAAACACAGACACGTCAAAGTTTCATTTGAGGCTGGCATGGGGGTTCATGTCTGTAATGCAGGGGATGGGGGTGCACACTTGTAATCCCAGAACTGTGGGAGGCTGAGGCGGGAGGATCCCTTGAGCTCAGGAGTTTGACACTAGCCTCAGCAAGAGTGAGACTCAGTCTCTACTAAAAATAGAAAAATTATCTGGGTGTTGTGGTAGGCACCTGTGCTCCTAGCTACAGGGAGGCTGAGGCAGCAGGATCCCTTGAACCCGGGAGTTTGAGGCTTCAGTGAGCTAGGCTGATGCCGCAGCACTCTAGCCTGAGTGACAGAACAAGACTGTCTCAAAAACAAAACTTCATTCTGAGACAAGTTAGAATGTCCATAAATTTACTGTACCTTAAAAGTTTAAAAAACAACACAATGCACTCAAGTTTTAAAAATCTAATGTTACCAAACTGGTAGGCATATCCTACCACTGTCAGCATATTTTAAAATTGTTCGGTGTAATTTCCAAAAAAAAAAAATTTTTACATTCCTCCAGAAGTTTCGGATTTATAGCCAATAACTAGAAGCACATACAATCCGAGATGTTTGTAGAAATTTAAAAATTTGATTCATTTGTATACCACCTTTCCTGTATTTGACACTTTCTTAAAATATTAATATTTCAACTTGCGCCAAAATAGCAACCCCTAAAAGTACTGATCATTCTGATAAACATAGATGATTATCTTTAGTTTTCAAGTCATCTCTCTTTAAATTGCAATGAAATTTATACAGAGAGAGAGAGATATCCTTTTCTTAAAATGTGTTATTAATTGCATACACATTTAATTTTTTTAAGTTATTTCTCTTGTTGCCAATGGTCTCACTATGATAACAGAAAGCTTGCTGATTCTGGTGAGAAATACCAATGTTGAATATTCCTCCTAATAACTTATTACCAGGCCTGTATGCTATTTGAATAACATGATGCATGAGCACATTTAATGATGTGAGCTAATACTTCAATCTGCGCTTGATCAATGATCTTTCATATTGAATCTGCACTCACTTGGAGGTGAATATGCCTGCCAACACGGGGTTCAACTGGGCAACATTTAATTCCGTAGTCCGTCCATCAGTCCTTCCTTCCTTCCTTCCTCCCTCCGTCCCTCCCTTCCTCTCTTTGTCCCTCCCTACCTTCCTTCCTTCCTTTCTGTCTCTTTCTTTATCTCTCTCTGTCGCCCTGGGTACAGTGCAGTGGCATCATCATACCTCACAGCAACCTCAAACTCTTGGGTTCAAACAATCCTCCTGCCTCCGTCTCCCAAGTAGCTGGGATTACAAGCACCTGCCACCACTGCCTAATTTTTCCATTTTTAGCAGAGATGGGGTTTCAATCTTCCTTAGGCTGGTCTCGAACTCTTAAGCTCAAGGGATGCACCTGCTCCAGCCTCCCAGCATCCTAGGATTATACGCATGAGCCACCAAGCCCAGCCTTATTACTGCCCTTCTGAAAAGCAACAGAACCAGCATGTCTCCATCATAATCACTCTTTTCTATTTGCAATGACTACTCTTAAATTGCCATGGGGAAGATTTATTTTCAAATGCAGAGAAAACAGTTGGCCGACATCCATAACTATTACTGTACTACCAAGTTGCCTTTGGCTTTACGTCCACAGATATCCTAAAAACTGCGAGGTCTAAAAATCAAGTGAACCAACTGCACAAGTTTGCACAGTGAATACGTCAACCACTCCAGTCAGTAAACAGAATGGGGGGGGGGGGCATTTCAGAAATATCCTCCCTAAAATAAGCATGTTCCATCACCTCTGCCTGTTTATACACCTTATGAAATTAAAACCTTGCCGTTTAACTTTGCATTACTTTCATGCTTACTATACATTTGTTTGTAAGGCTTAACCGTGCTGGTTGTTTGTAAATATTCATATATGCAGCTCAGTTATTAGTGCGCAACATTTCACTGTATTCACATCCTACCATTCATTCTATTATTGCTAGATACTGGAGCTGTGGCCAATGTACAGCTATTAAAATAATTATATCTGGACAAAAAAAGTGCATGACCTTTATATTCGGTACCTTTATGTTTTTGTTACCACTTTAAATAATGAATGTAATTGGATGATTTAATTGGTGTTGCCTACAATAGAAGCAGGATGCAGGTGTTTGTCTACTGAGTACTCATAATCAAATACATAAACTGAGTAATAAAATACTCATTTTATTATTCTACAGATTCTTTTCCTGTGCTGATTACATGTCTGCCAATTTTTAAGACTTATTTTAAGCATGTAGATAATTTTAGTATTTTCCTTGCCATTTTTCAGGAGGTAGGTTGTCAAATACAACTTTGAATAGATGCAAGGATTGTAGAATTTTTATCTTTTCTCTGAACACTTTCAATTTTCCCAGAAGGTTTTATAGAACTTACCAAGAAAAAAAAAAAAAGGAAAAGAAACTCTCACGTGGAGCTGGTTTGATAACCTGCTACTATCAGATAATCCAGGTCGGTATTCTTTTGAGGATGTTAATTTTTTATATTTATTTATTTATTTTATTTTCTAGAGACAGAGTCTCACTTTGTCGCCCTCAGTAGAGTGCTGTGGTGTCACAGCTCACAGCAACCTCCAGCTCTTGGGCTGAGGTGATTCTCTTGTCTCCCAAGTAGCTGGGACTACAGACCGCCACCACGCCCGGCTATTTTTTGTTGAGGTTTCACCGGGGCTGAGTTCAAACGTACCACCCTCCATGTTTGGGGCCGGAGCCCGACTCACTGAGCCACAGGTGCTGCCTGAGGATGTTAATTTTTTTAAAAGAGGAATTTTTAAGCATTTTGGAACTTAGACCATCATAATGAATTTGACAATACTGTTCATCTTACTGGCTTCATGTTAGCCTCAGGTAGGTTGGATTCTTGCTTTTCCTAACACCCACACCCACATAGGAGAAAAAAACTCAATTCAAGGTGGAGGGGGAATGAAGAAAAGCGGAAATGAGGGAGTGGGGGGAGGGGAGGAGGAAGGAGAACGGGGGGTTCTCACTTAATGGGCTCAATGTTAGGGTGCACTTCTTGGGCTTGGGGGCAGGAGAAAAACGTAAGATGAACTTTACCTAACAAATGGCCAACACTGTCACCTAATTCTTTGTACCCTCAATTAACCTGGAACAATAAAAAATTTTCAAAAAATAAATGAAATGAATACAAATATTAGAAAGCAAGTACTTCTCGTCCGCTTCCAATGATTAACAACCCAGGACCTGCCAGTTTCAACTCTATCTACTGCCAAAACCCCAGGTGCAGTCGTACATCAGGGTAATTCTTAAAGATCATTAATAAATACAGCCTGAGTATTCAAATTGCTTGCATGTGTTGGGCTAATTCTATCGTTTAAAAGACAATAAACAATACGAAACGGACCCTTTTATTCTGTCACGGTTTTCTTAAATCTACGTCTAAGCGATTATCTCATTTTTCACGCATTTTAATTCTTGTCTACGCTTCCTCTTTGCTGGGCCCGTCTTCCCCTTGTTTTCCTATAATACTTCCTTGCTTCACTAGTTAGTGTTTTGTATTTTATCGGCAATATTGATTTTGCTACTACTCCGTTGGAAACAACCCAGGTATTTAATTCTCTCTTTTTTACCGCTATCTTTGCTTTTAATATGTTTTCTGTAATTTTTGATGATGCTCCTATTTTACATTCCCTTAACATTCTGTTTTTGCCATATTCCTGAGATTTACCGTATGATGCTGTGAACGTCTTTCCGTGGCCAATGTTTTCACATTTCCGTGAATTTTTTAGGCCCCTGAATTATTCAGCCATGTGTGAACCCAGTATACAAGTAAGTCTATGATGTGCTTTTTTGTTGATTTTAGTCATCAATTTCTCATTTTACTACAGCCTTCCCAGATGACGACAATGCTATCATTTTCTTGGCCTATTTTGTTAGGGCTTACTAGTTAGGGTAACACATTTGCAATTGTTCCCACGTGAAATGTTCTAAATAGATTTCCTGTGCCATCTTGAGTTTATATCTGCCTATTTTTCTAAGTTATGTTGTTGTTATCAAGCCATTTCTGAGAAAATTATGAATAACATAACACTGACTTTGGATGTGACAGCCTGCTCTTTCCTTTTGCAAAAATGTGCATGTTGACATAAATGCATCCTGGGTATTTGGTTAAGTGCAAAACAAGGCCAGAATTCTATTTTCATTTTGCCTTTTCATCGTAAATTCCCGAAAATTTCCTCCCAAGAGGCCCTGAAATGGCAACCCTCAGGCTTCCTATAAGGAGGTTACGGTCCCATTATTTAACATAATGAGACCTCCCTGTGCAGAAAGTGTGCCGCACAACATTATAAATAACGCGTCGAGCACTTGCCTTCTTCCAAAATAACCGATTCCAGCCAGCTGGGGATCATGCGGTGCTGCTGTGGCCCCAGACAGCCTGGCTGGTGATTGAGAAGCTGAGAAAATCATCAATACAAATAGATGGCCAGTGCTTGTAGAACGTGAAGTATAAGGCGTCATCTTAAATCAGTAAAAATTACGCAGGGCTAGATACACACATAATCACCAGTGTGCTATGCTTGCCTAAGGTATTCAGTGATGTATATCACACCGTACTCGTGTGTAGCACAGAGGTGCTACTTGGTACCACATGGCTTCAGTTTTAGTCGGCTCCATCACAGAGGATTGTGTAAAGACACTCTGAGATGTTTGCAGAAGGGCAAAGACACCAGCTCACATATCTGTCCAAAGTACCCTTGTTGTCAATGACCATATACACAAAGATACACACACACACATACAACATAAAAGAGGCCCCTTACAGAGAAGGAGGGAAGGAGTGAGGGAAAGGAAAAGAAGAAAAAGAAAAAAAGAAAAGGAAATGATGACTAGTTCTCACATACATTGGATTTAATTCTGACCAAAGTACACTACTTAAACATTAATTTTTAATTCAACTTGTTAATCTGTTGTTTAGGATATTGCATCCTCATTTATAAGTGACGTATGTTTGTAATTTCCCCTTTATAATAATATATTCTCTCCAATTTTAATATCAGGTGTACCCCAATCAAGTAGTATGATTTTGAAGTATTTCTTCTTTTTCTATTGTCTGTAAGATTTGGCATGATCTGTTTTTCAAAAAATTTTTTTTACTTTTATTTATAAATATTAGTTATCTATTTTTTGATACTTAAAACAATAATAAGTTAACTGATGACTCCATACTGAATCTCAGAGTCAAAGCATTCTTATCTGACAATGTGAATGTTACTTTCTTTGCATTAATATTATTATTAATATTATTGCTTAATATTTCGATGTAGCAATTGTCTGATTCCTTTTCTGAATGTACTTATGTTCGTTCGTTCTTTACGAGGTTTTTGTTTCTAGTCATCTTAAACATTGTTATTGTTGTTAAATTTTAAGCCTTTTTAACTTTGTGAAGGCAAAAAAATGGAAACCTAATAAACACATGTATATGTAAAACTAAAAAAAAAAAAAATTTTAAAGGCACCTTACTGAAATGACATCTGGCCATGTTCCTGAACAAAGGCAGCTTTTCTCTGGGTCTCTCTCTGAATAGCCCATTTCCATTCGGGTGGGGGGCATTTCCAAGAAAGAGGAGTGAACTGCTTAAACTGTGCCTTAGCTGGACAATTAAGAAGTGTCAAGGATGAGATTGCATCTCCTGATTGCACCTGGAGAAGGAGCAGACGGTTTGGGCTGCTTCCAGGAGTCGGCAGTTATGAACTGGGCTGCAATAAACATTCTGGTGCAACCGTCTTTTGTTGTAAAATGATTTTTGATAATCTGGGTAAATACCTAATGTAGGGATTACAGGATCAGTTGGTCATTCCATTTTTAGTTCCTTGAGTATTCTCCAAACTTCTTTCCCAAAAGGCCATATTAGCTGCATTCCCACCAGCGCTGCAGAAGGGTTCCTTTCCCTCTGCCAACATCTGTAGCTTTGGGATTTTGTTGTGTGGGCTAATCTTACTGGGGTTAGACGGTATCTCAAAGAGGTTTTGATTTGCATTTCTACAAATTGTGGTATTGTAGACCATACTATGCAGCCATAAAAATATGGAGACTTCACATCTTTTATGTTTACCTGGATGGAGCTGGAACATATTCTTCTTAGTAAAGTATCTCAAGAATGGGAAAAAAAAAGTAACCAATGTATTTAACACTACTATGAAATCAGTATTCATAGGAATGGTAAAACATACCTATAGTCCAGAAAGAGGGACGGAAGAGGCCAGGAGGAGAGAGGAGGGTATTTGGGCAGACCTCACCTAATGGGCAGAATGCAGTGATACATTTCTAAACTACTAAGAATAGAGTATGAAAGTCTTAGCACCACAAGTAAGTGAGCGAGGAGATAGTTATGTTAATCAGTCAGATGTAAGCCTTCCATATTGTATATCAAATCAGCACCTTGTACCCTGTAAATGCATCAATGTACACAGTTATGATTTAATAAAAAATAAAAAGATGAAGAAGAGGCCCAGAGCAGACATGATCGTCTGCAACACCAAAGCTGGAGGTGAGATTAACTTCAAGAAAGGGATGGTTAAATTTCCTAACACTCCCAGGGAAATCAAAAACATCCCTGGCCGAGCTGAGGAAATCAGAGGGAACACAGCAGTGCAGTCTTCCTGTGAAAATCATTGGGGACACTGTGATTATTTGTATAGAGTGTCTAAACTATGTCATACTCGGCACTCATCGTTTTATACTAATTTTACAGCTGTTCATCACATCAGTTGTGCAAGGCTGGTAAAAATATTCAGCGTATTTTACAGAGCCTGGAGCTTTTGTCCACATTCAGAGACTGGCAGGTGGCATACTTGTTCGGGGACAGGCCTTTTCTCTCCTCTCCCAAGCAAATCCTTCAAATCCTAGTGATAAAGGAGAACCCATCTTCTGGAAGCCTTCATCTCTCGTCTGTCTGGGCTCACCCAACCTAGTTTTCATTCCTTTGTAACCTCCTCTTCCCTAATTTCAAAGAATCAGAAACAGCTGATGTGTTCATCACACCAAAAAGAAGAAAAAAAAAAAAAGGCTGTCCAAGTTCAGAGTTCACAATTGCCATTTGGAGATTACGCTGCAGAAACTCAACGAAGAAAAGAGAGAAATGCATGATGTTGTCGGGGATTTAACAACTTTGCTAGGAAAACCAGAGTTCTATTAGACACAAAATGAGTAGAAGATTGTGAGTATGTAACATCAGAAAATGTGACCAGCCAACTGGCTTCATTGCTGTCTACAAAACCTTATGCCTGCGATTTAAAATACACATCCTTTGTGAGAACGTACTGGGTATTCGTCAGAGAGGACCAAAACTGGGCCGTAAAGAAACTTTCAATAACTCTATTAAAGGTTGAAAATCAGATATAGTTTTTTCTCCAAGCCACAGAACAGACCACTGGATCATTGTACAGGAGTGTGTGATCCTGAAGATCACTTTGCAAGATTTCAGCTGAGCTGTTTGGAGAATTCAAAAGAGAATTCAGCTCTGGGAAGTTATCTGTGACCTCTCCATGAATAACTTCAAAAACTGAGGACCTCAAAACCCTGATTGGAGCACCTTTAAAGGAGATTAAAAATAGTGCCATGGTAAACAGAAAGGGCTCTTATGGAGGAAATTTTCCTATGTGGAGGGAAATAGGAGTTTATCAGACACACATTTAAAGTTAGACCAGTTGGCTTGATAATTTATGTATGAAGGCCTGTGCTGGGAAGGTTAGTTGTATTTGTCTAGAATTACACTTACAGTCTGGTGCAAAACCAAGCGAGAAAGAAGAAAGAAATTCAGGGATTCAACGTGGAATTCTGTGGAAAATATGATTGTGGGCGGTACCTGTGGCTCAAAGGAGTAGGGCGCCAGCCCCATATACCAGAGGTGGTGGGTTCAAACCCGGCCCCGGTCAAAAACTGCAAAAAAACAAAAAACAAAAAAAAGAAATTCAGGGTTTCAACATGGAATTTTATGTAAAATATGATTGCAAGCAGTGCCTGTGGCTCAAAGGAGTAGGGCACAGGCCCCATATACTGGAGGTGACGGGTTGAAACCCGGCCCCAGCAAAAAACTGCAAAAAAAAAAAAAAAAAAAGAAAAAAATATATGATTGCCATTTTTTTTTTATTACCACAGAAGAAGGAAAATTAAGATACACAATGTAATCTTTGCCAATGTATATATGTGTGTATATATATATATATAATCTTTACCACACGTATATATGTATATATTATATAGAAATATAGAAATTTATATATGTAAACATATATATTTTATATATATTTTTATTCTCTGTCTCTCTCTGTCCCAGGGACAGTTGTCCGGGAGCAAATGAGATTTAGATCAAAGACAAGGTATCAAGTAGAAAATATGTGGATTCTGAGAGACAAGATGGCGGACTGAAGCCAGCTTTCAACAAAGGCTCCCGTCCAGAAGGAGAGTTAAGGGACAGGAATTTAGTAAGTATCCTGGTGGACTTGAGCCTCACCAAGAGAGAAGGCTGAAGAACGCACATCAACACCGCTGAGGCAAGTTGTGATCACAAGGACGCAAACAAAAGGTACAAAATCCACCACCAAGCGGACGGGAGTCCCCCTCCCCCATGAGACCGGCTCTGGAGCCCCACAATTTAACAAGCGGGCAGAAATTAAAGGCCCTCCCACTACACTCCACGGGAAAGACCTTCTAAAAACTGGACCTACCTCCCCTACTGGGGTGCCGTGGCGTTCTCCTGCCGGACATAGGGCTGAATAAAACTTTGGGAATCCTTTGCCGGCAACCCTGAATCCCCGGCGCTCCCCTCCCGCCCACTGAGGTCTGGAGGCCTGTCCCCCAGGACTTCGGATCCTTGGGTGATTTCTCAAGGGGAGTGGACAGTCCCCGAGTTGCGACTGGTAGCATTGACTCTGAGGCCCGCGAGTGAGGAGAGGGCACCGGGCTGAGGGGGAGTCACGCCTCGCGGCACTTCCCTGCGGTGCAGTGCACCAACTCTCCCCGGGCATACGGGGCCCAAGACTGAATAAGACTCTGGCCTCCCCGCTGAGAGCTGAGAACCCCTACTCTCACTCGGGGTCTGAGGGCCAATCCCCCAGGAGTTCGGCTCCTTGGGTGATTTCTCGAGGGGAGTGCACAGTGCCTGAGCTGCGTCAGGTCAGCGCTGACTCTGGGATACGTGAGCGAGGAGAGGGCACTCCGCTGAGGGGAAATCAAGCCTTGGCGGCACTTCCCTGCGGTGCAGTGCAGGAGCCCTCCCCGGGCACAAGACTGAATAAGACTCTGGCCTCCCCGCTGAGAGCTGAGAGCCCCTACTCTCACTCGGGGTCTGAGGGCCTATCCCTCCGGAGTTCGGCTCCTTGGGTGATTTCTCGAGGGGAGTGCACAGTGCCTGAGCTGCATCAGGTCAGCGCTGACTCTGGGACACGTGAGCAAGGAGAGGGCACTCCGCTGAGGGGAAATCAAGCCTTGGCGGCACTTCCCTGCGGTGCAGTGCAGGAGCCCTCCCCGGACCGTAGTATTGCGTGAAACTGAATGAAACTCTAGCTTCCCCCCGCCCCACTCCCAATCCGGGTCTGGGGGCCCATCCCCCAAGAGTTCTGATTCTTGGGGGATCTCTTAAGGGGTGTGGACCCAGCACAAACTGCAGCCGCTCAGTGCTGACTCTGGTGCGCGGGACAGAGGAGAAAAGGGTCGCCTGAGTGCCCACACCAGAGCAGCGGTTCCCTGGAGGTAGATCAACAGCCGTTTTTTCTTTAACGGCAGAACGCTCACTTCTGGATATTCTGAGGCCACACCCCCTGTCTCCCTGGGCAACCAGAGGAGGCCACCGGTGTCACGGCTCACAAACCCAGAAGCCTCCAGGGCGGGGCCGACCCAGAGAGGTGTTCAGACGCAATTCTCCAGCAGCAAAGACGTTTGAACTCAAAACAGCCCGTCTCCTGTAGGCGATGACAGGAACAGAGACAGAACCTCACAAAGTTGTCTGTTCTGTTCTGTTCTGTTAGCAGCATCCATCAGGGACGGGGCTAAGCCTGAGTGAACACCTCCTTCCCATCGCCTGCATCAAACACTCAAAGATGTCAGGCCCCATCTCCTCCTGCTAGATAGCGGCAGTCTGCGGGGGCCTGGCAGACTTCCTCGCGATTCAGGCAGGTGCAAACCCCTGGAGTGTCTGTTCACTGCAGGCAACTGGGTTAGCCATCTGCAGAGATACCAGTGACTGGGTCCGACGGAGGGGCAAAGTGGGGAAGGAGACGTCAACCTTCCCAGACTGCTCTGTTTGCGGGGTGGCTCCTCCTGACTCCACGCTGCACTGGGGTGAGCTGTCTCAGAGGAGTCACCAGGCCCCTGTGATCCAGTTCCCAGAGACCTCTTGAACCCTTCCACCTGAGACAAGTGCCGATTGAGACAGTTGATTCGGACCTTTTGAACTGGGCTAATAGACTGAGGACTTTTCAGGTGGTGCCCTGGGTGTGCGATTGTAGGAAGGTTTGATTCTCCTTTTCCAACTGGGGCCAGAGGTGGGCAGGCGGGGTGACTTAATTGCTGATTTTTTCACACAGCTGAGACTTCAAGCCAGAGTAGAAGTTGCAATAGGATCGAACAGAAACCAGCTGAAAACAAGACAGAACCACTTTGCTCCACCACACCAGACAGGGCCCCAGTTTCTCAGGCCACAACACTGTACGGGCCCTCGATAAAACCCCAGGGGAAAAACCAAAGGGAGTAAACCATGGGGCGGAATCAGCGGAAAAACTCTGGTAACATGAATAACCAGAATAGATCAACCCCCCCAAGAAAAGATACGGCAGATGTGATTGAAGATCCCATTCATAAACAACTGGCTGAGATGTCAGAAGTCGAATTCAGAATTTGGTTTGCAGACAAGATTAATAAAATGGAATTAGGAATTCGAGGAGAAATTCAAAAGTTGTCTCAAGAATTTAACGAATTTAAAGACAAAACCACCAAAGACTTAGACACACTGAAACAAGAACTTACAGCCCTCAAAGATATGAAAAATACAGTAGAATCCCTCAGTAACAGAATGGAGCAAGCAGAAGAAAGGATTTCTGACATTGAAGATAAAGTCTTTGAACGCTCCCAATCTCTCAAAGAGGAAGAGAAATGGAGAGCAAAAACGGATCACTCACTCAGAGAGCTCTCAGATAATTCGAAAAAACATAACATAAGGGTTATAGGAATTTCGGAGGCTGATGATGTGGCAGCCAAGGGCACAGAGGCCCTTCTACATGAAATTATGAAAGAAAATTTTCCAGACATGCCTAGAGAATCTGAAATTCAGATAGCAGACAGCTTCAGAACCCCAGCACGATTCAACCCCAAAAAGCCATCTCCCAGACATATCATAATTAGCTTCACTAAAGTTAACATGAAAGAGAAGATTCTCAAAGCAGCCCGGCGAAAGAAAACTATAACGTACAAAGGTAAGAATATTAGAATAACTGCAGATCTCTCTGCTGAAACTTTTCAAGCAAGAAGAGGCTGGTCATCAACTTTTAATCTCCTAAAGCAAAAAAACTTTCAACCCAGGATCTTGTATCCAGCTAAACTGAGTTTCATCTATGATGGAGAAATTAAATACTTCAATGACATTCATATGTTGAAAAAATTTGCCATAAGTAAACCAGCTCTTCAGGATGTTCTCAGACCTATCCTCCACAATGACCAACCCAATCCTATACCACAAAAGTAAACTCACTCAGAAACTTCGGATCAAACTCCAACTTCCACACTGGCGAAAGGATTAAAAATGTCCACTGGACCTTTGAAAAACTCGATACCCAAAATTCCACCAGACTTATCCTTACTCTCCATCAATGTGAATGGCTTAAACTGTCCTCTAAAGAGGCATAGGTTAGCTGACTGGATACAAAAACTTAAGCCAGATATTTGTTGCATACAAGAGTCACATCTCAACTTAAAAGACAAATACAGACTCAGGGTGAAAGGATGGTCATCCATATTTCAGGCAAATGGTAATCAGAAAAAAGCAGGTGTTGCAATTTTATTTGCAGATACAGTAGGCTTTAAACCATCAAAAGTAAGGAAGGACAAGAATGGTCACTTCATATTTGTTAAGGGTAATACTCAATATGACGAGATCTCAATTATTAATATCTATGCACCCAACCAGAATGCACCTCAATTTATAAGAGAAACTCTAACAGACATGAGTAACTTGATTTCCTCCAGCTCCATAATCGTTGGAGATTTCAACACTCCCTTGGCAGTGTTGGATCGATCCTCCAGAAAGAAGCTGAGCAAAGAAATCTTAGATTTAAACCTAACCATCCAGTATTTAGATTTAGCAGACATCTACAGAACATTTCATCCCAACAAAACTGAATACACATACTTCTCATCAGCCCACGGAACTTACTCCAAAATTGATCACATTTTAGGTCACAAGTCTAACCTCAGTAAATTTAAAGGAATAGAAATTATTCCATGCATCTTCTCGGACCATCATGGAATAAAACTTGAATTGAGTAACAACAGGAATCTGCATACCCATACAAAAACATGGAAGTTAAATAACCTTATGCTGAATGATAGCTGGGTCAGAGATGAGATTAAGAAAGAAATCACCAATTTTTTGGAACAAAATGACAATGAAGACACAAGCTATCAGAACCTCTGGGACACTGCAAAGGCAGTTCTAAGAGGGAAATTTATAGCACTGCAAGCCTTCCTCAAGAGAACGGAAAGAGAGGAAGTTAACAACTTAATGGGACATCTCACGCAACTGGAAAAGGAAGAACATTCCAACCCCAAACCCAGTAGAAGAAAAGAAATAACCAAAATTAGAGCAGAATTAAATGAAATTGAAAACAAAAGAATAATACAACAGATCAATAAATCAAAAAGCTGGTTTTTTGAAAAGGTCAATAAAATAGATAAACCTCTGGCCAACCTAATCAGGAAAAAAAGAGTAAAATCTCTAATATCATCAATCAGAAACAACAAAGACAAAATAACCACAGACTCATCAGAAATCCAAAAAATCCTTAATGAATATTACAAGAAACTTTATTCTCAGAAATATGAAAATCTGAAGGAAATAGACCGATACTTGGAAGCACGCCACCTTCCAAGACTTAACCAGAATCAAGTGGAAATGTTGAACAGACCCATAACAAGTTCAGAAATAGCATCAACTATACAAAACCTCCCTAAAAAGAAAAGCCCGGGACCAGATGGTTTCACGTCAGAATTCTACCAAACCTTTAAAGAGGAATTAGTACCTATATTACTCAACCTGTTCCAAAATGTAGAAAAAGAAGGAAGACTACCCAACACGTTCTATGAAGCAAATATCACCCTGATCCCCAAACCAGGAAAAGACCCAACAAGAAAAGAAAATTATAGACCAATATCACTAATGAATATAGATGCAAAAATATTCAACAAGATCCTAACAAACAGAATCCAGCAACACATCAAACAAATTATACATCATGACCAAGTTGGTTTTATCCCAGGGTCTCAAGGCTGGTTCAATATACGTAAATCTATAAATGTAATTCAGCACATAAACAAATTAAAAAACAAAGACCATATGATTCTCTCAATTGATGCAGAAAAAGCTTTTGATAATATCCAGCATCCCTTCATGATCAGAACACTCAAGAAAATTGGTCTAGAAGGGACTTTTCTTAAACTGATAGAGGCTATCTACAGCAAACCCACAGCCAATATCATATTGAATGGAGTTAAATTGGAATCATTTCCACTCAGATCAGGAACCAGACAAGGCTGCCCATTGTCTCCATTGCTTTTCAACATTGTAATGGAAGTTTTAGCCACCGCAATTAGGGAAGAAAAGGCGATCAAGGGTATCCATATAGGGTCAGAAGAGATCAAACTCTCGCTCTTCGCAGATGATATGATTGTGTATCTGGAAAACACTAGGGACTCTACTACAAAACTCCTAGAAGTGATCAAGGAATACAGCAGCGTCTCAGGTTACAAAATCAACATTCATAAATCGGTAGCCTTTATATACACCAACAACAGTCAAATTGAAAAAGCAGTTAAGGACTCTATCCCATTCACAGTAGTGCCAAAGAAGATGAAATATTTGGGAATTTACCTAACAAAAGACGTGAAAGATCTCTATAAAGAGAACTATGAAACTCTAAGAAAAGAAATAGCTGAAAATGTTAACAAATGGAAAAACATACCATGCTCATGGCTGGGAAGAATCAACATTATCAAAATGTCCATACTACCCAAAGCAATATATACTTTCAACGCACTCCCTATTAAAGCTCCACTGTCATATTTTAAAGATCTTGAAAAAACATTACTTCGTTTTATATGGAATCAGAAAAAACCTCGAATAGCCAAGACATTACTCAGAAATAAAAACAAAACAGGAGGAATCACACTACCAGACCTCAGACTTTACTACAAATCGATAGTGATCAAAACAGCATGGTATTGGCACAAAAACAGAGAAGTAGATATCTGGAATAGAATAGAGAACCAAGAGATGAATCCAGCTACTTACCGCTATTTGATTTTTGACAAGCCAATTAAAAACATTCAGTGGGGAAAAGATTCCCTATTTAACAAATGGTGCTGGGTGAACTGGCTGGCAACCTGCAGAAGACTGAAATTAGACCCACACCTTTCACCATTAACTAAGATGGACTCTCATTGGATTAAAGATTTAAACTTAAGACATGAAACTATAAAAATACTAGAGGAGAATGCAGGGAAAACCCTTGAAGAAATTGGTCTGGGTGAGTATTTCATGAGGAGAACCCCCCGGGCAATTGAAGCAGCTTCAAAAATACACTACTGGGACTTGATCAAACTAAAAAGCTTCTGCACAGCTAAGAACACAGTAAGCAGAGCAAGCAGACAGCCCTCAGAATGGGAGAAAATATTTGCAGGGTATAACTCTGACAAAGGTTTAATAACCAGAATCCACAGAGAACTCAAACGCATCAGCAAGAAAAAAACAAGGGATCCCATCGCAGGCTGGGCAAGGGATTTGAAGAGAAACTTCTCTGAAGAAGACAGGCGCACGGCCTTCAGACATATGAAAAAATGCTCATCATCTTTAATCATCAGAGAAATGCAAATCAAAACTACTTTGAGATATCATCTAACTCCAATGAGACTAGCCTATATCACAAAATCTCAAGACCAGAGATGTTGGCGTGGATGCGGAGAAAAGGGAACACTTCTGCACTGCTGGTGGGAATGCAAATTAATACATTCCTTTTGGAGGGATATATGGAGAACACTCAGAGATCTAAAAATAGATCTGCCATTCAATCCTGTAATTCCTCTGCTGGGCATATACCCAGAAGACCAAAAATCACAACATAACAAAGATATTTGTACCAGAATGTTTATTGCAGCCCAATTCATAATTGCTAAGTCATGGAAAAAGCCGAAGTGCCCATCGATCCACGAATGGATTAATAAATTGTGGTATATGTATACCATGGAATACTATGCAGCCTTAAAGAAAGATGGAGACTTTACCTCTTTCATGTTTACATGGATGGAGCTGGAACATATTCTTCTTAGTAAAGTATCCCAAGAATGGAAGAAAAAATATCCAATGTACACAGCCCTACTATGAAACTAATTTGGGACTCTCACATGAAAGCTATAACCCAACTACAACTTAACAATAGGGGGAAGTGGGAAAGGGGGGGGTGGGTAGAGGGAGGGGAATCGGTGGGATCACACCTGTGGTGCATATTACAGGGGTATTTGCGAAACTTGGTGAATGTAGAATGTAAATGTTTTGGCACAGTAACTGAGATAACGCCGGAAAGGCTATGTTAACCACTGGGATGAAAATGTGTCAAATGGTTTATGAAGTGAGTGTACGATGCCCCATAATCATATCATTGTATACACTTATGATTTAATAAAAAAATTAAAAAAAAAAAAAAAAAAAAAAAAAAAAAAAAGAAAATATGTGGGTGAACAAGTGTAGAATCTAAAGTGTGTGAGCATTACAGTGAATAATGGTGCAGTCGAGATTTTTGCTAAATTAATAGATTGCAGATGCTGTTGTAACCAGAGAGAGGGAATGCAGTAACTATGGGAGATAATGGCTATGCTCATTTTTTTCATTATTATAATAATTTTACTATAAATACCTTTCTTTTTAAGTCTAGTAGGATGTTTAATCTGACAAGGGAATAGAAATCTTTTCTGTTGTTTTTTTCTTTCTTTGAACCCACCACCTCCGGGCCGGCGCCCTACTCCTTTGAGCTACAGGCGCTGCCCAACAGTCATTTTTTTTTTTTTTTTTTGTAGAGACAGAGTCTCACTTTATGGCCCTCGGTAGAGTGCCGTGGCCTCACACAGCTCACAGCAACCTCCAATTCCTGGGCTTAAGCGATTCTCTTGCCTCAGCCTCCCAAGTAGCTGGGACTACAGGCGCCCGCCACAACGCCCGGCTATTTTTTGGTTGCAGTTTGGCCGGGGCCGGGTTTGAACCCGTCACCCTCAGTATATGGGGCCGGCGCCTTACCGACTAAGCCACAGGCGCCACCCCCAACAGTCATTTTCTATTCTAGAATTAAATTCCTAGCAAAATCAGTAATGGGTTAGGGGGGAGAAAGAGAGACTTTTACAGTTAACTACTTCCCATTTTGGATAAAGATAAGATTGCATTTTTCTTCAATGTATCTGTTTTTCAGGAGGTTTATTTTGGCGATGAACCATCTAGTGATTGTAAGAACTTTTGAATAGCCCTTGGTACTTATCATCCTCCTGTATTTTCCCTCCTTAATACCAAGTTTTATGCATGGCAAGAGGAGTGCTTTATTAAATACAAAGTTTATACTTTGAAAGAACCCTAGGTCTAAAGCACATGCATTTTACAATAGCTACAAAATAAATCTTGCTATCCCCTGTAACAGATTGCTTCCAGTACTCTCTATATGGAAAAATGAGTCAGTCATTTCAATTTAACAAATAAATACCCGGATGATAATATATAGGGCTGTTTTCTGTGAACATCATAGAAGCTAATCCAATCAGAGATTTTTTTTTTTATGGGCTGATTTTTCTTTTATTATATGTGTCTCATAAGGTATACGAAGAAAGGAATTCAGTTAGAAAGTTACATATTTAAGTGGCATTATTGTAAGAGATGTTGAAATCTTCAAATACTGTTTAAAAGCAAACAATAGCTGTTTACCATTGTCAGAGAGTATCCTTCCTCACTCCTCACCTCAATAACAATTTGTCTCTATGCCATCGCTTTATTTAAGAGAGCCAATAAAAGCTTTCCCTGGTTCATTTCATCCAGATTTTTCCGGTATGCTCGTTCACACAACCTCGAACTGTAAAACAATCTATCCCACTATAAGAAATTTAAGAGTAACTGCGTTCTCATTAACGTAGCAGAAATTTAGTTTGCCCTGCTAGGCACTCTAGTGAAGTTGTTTCATCTATTTGTAGCAACAGAAAATTATTTTTGTTGAAGTGTGCATTTCATTCTGGGATGGCCTAAACGTCTAATGTTCAGTGGTGGTGTGTTTTAATCAGCATATGTTACAGTCTTTGTTCTATAATATTCTGTGATGTCTGAGGATTGTATTCTGTCTTGAAGTGCTCAACAGAATCCTGAAACCCTCTCAACAGAATCCCGAAACCCCTCTGTCTCTCTGGATTTCTGCACCTGTGCATTCAGCCAATTGCAGATGAAAAGCATTAAAAAAAAAAAAAATACATGGTTATCCCTGCATGGGGCATGATGTACAGATTTTTTTCTTGCCACTATTTATATACAGTATAACAAGAATTCACATATAATTCACATTGTATTAAGTATTACAAATAATCTACAGATAATTGAATATACACAAGAGACTGTAAGGATGCTATATCCTGATACTACGTCTTTTGTCACTTAAAGTTAAGAGGGTGGCAATTTTTAGATTACATTGTTTTCACATCCAAGGTAAAGTTCCCATTGTAAAAGGACCCCTTACCCAGGGGGTATCCTGAACATCCCCCACCTTGTGCACAGTAGGTGAGATCCCACCGTTGCCCTCCCTCCTTCCCAATCATCTCCCCTCCTCCCCCTCCCCTCTACCTCCTTACTAGACTATATTTCTGTTTTATTGTTCATGGGAGCGTGCAATTGTTTCCTTATTGGTTTCCATTTAGTATCAAGTACATTGCGTATTTATTTTTTCCATTCTTGACTTATTTTACTAAGAAGAATGTGTTTCAACTCCACCAGGTAAACACAAAAGATGTAATGTCTCCATCTTTTTTTTTTTTTTTTTTTTGAGACAGAGTCTCACTTTGTTGCTCTGAGTAGAGTGCTGTAGCGTCACAGCTCACAGCAACCTCAAACTTTTGGGCTTAAGTGATTCTCTGGCCTCAGCCTCCCAAGTAGCTGGGACTATAGGCACCCACCACAATGCCTGGCTATTTGTTGTTGTTGTTGCAGTTGTCATTGTCGTTTAGCTGGCCCGGGCTGGCTTCGAACCCACCAGCCTCGGCGTAGGTGGCTGGTGCCATAACCACTGTGGTACAGGCACTGAGCCAGCCTCCATCTTTTTTACGGCTGAATACATATACCACAGTTTGTTGATCCATTCATGGGTTGATGGGCATTTAGGTTGCTTCCATGACTTGGCAATTATGAATTCAGCAGCAATAAATATTCTTTTGTGTGTGTGTGTGTGTGTGTGACAGAGTTTCATTTTGTCACACTTAGCAGAGAGAGGTGGTGTTATAGCTCACAGCAACCTCAAACTCTTGGGCTCAAGGGATCCTTTTGCCTCAACTTCCTGTGTAGCTGGAACTACAGGTGCCCACCATAACACCCATGTATTTTTAGAGATGGGATCTTGCTCTTGCTCAGGCTAGTGTCAAATTCCTGCATTTAAGAAATCCTCCCGCCTCCGCCTCCCAGAGTGCTGGGATTACAGGCATGAGCCACCACACCTGGCCCGGTAATAACCATCCTCATGGTAAAATAATTTTTGTTCTTCTGGGTAGATGTCTAGTAATAGGATTGCAGGATCAAATGGGAGGCCAACGTTTAGTTCTTTGAGGGTTCTCCCTACTTCTTTCATAAAGGTTGTATTAGTTTGCAGCCCACCAGCAGTGTAAAAGTGTTCCTTTCTCTCCACATCCATGCCAGCAGCTGCAGCTTTGAGACTTTGGGATGTGGGCCATTCTTACTGGGGTTAGGTGATATCTCAGGGTGGTTTTGATTTGCATTTCTGTGATGATTAGGGACGATGAGCATTTTTTCATGTGTTTGTTGGCCATTCGCCATTTTTCGTGAGCAACTTGAGCTTCTGTGGACTTTGGCATCGGTTGGAGATCCTGGAACTAATTCCCTGCAGAAATTGAAGGATTACTGCAGTTTCATTATTGTAAGGATATCCCACGTACTTCACCTCCTCAAACCTTCCCTCTCTCCGACCACCTAACAGCAGCAATCTGTAGTTTTGTCAATTCCAGAATATCATATCAAAAAAAAAAAAAAAAAAAAAAGCGCTCAAAGATAAAGGAGTCTTTTAATCTCGGCTTCTTTTTCTTAGCAATCTGATTTCTTCCTGTCTCTGTGTGACTTGATGACATTTTAATTTTTATTGGTAAAAATTGGTGTCTTCCTCCACTGTTAGGCTGGGTAATGTGCAAAGGACAGAAATTCAACCCTTACAATAGTGGTTCTTAACTTTCCTAACGCCTCCTAATGCTGCCACCCTTTAATACAGTTCCTCATGGTGCGGTGCCCCCAACCATAAAATTACTTTCGTTGCTACTTCGTAACTGTCATTTTGCTACTGTTGTGAATTGCAATGTAAATATCTGATATGCAGGATGTATGTTCATTGTTACCAAGGGGCCTCGACCCAAAGGTTGAGAACCACTGCTACAGTCTGGAGGTTTGGGAATCCAAGATCAACTCACCAGAATTCTGTGAACCTTCTTCTTCTTTTTTTTTTTTTTTTTGCAGTTTTTGGCTGGGGCGGTTTGAACCTGCCACCTCCAGCATATGGGGCTGGCACCCTACTCCTTTGAGCCACACGTGCCGCCCTGTGAACCTTCTTACAGTGTCCTCACACAGCTGAACAGCAGAAGCCAGTGAAGCAACTTCTGGAAACCCTTCTCTGGGATCCTAATACTTTCCCAAGAGTGGAGCCCTTAAAGCCATCACCTCCACCGGCATTCATTTTCAACATGAATTTTTGAGAAGGTGCCATCATTCAAACCATCCCTTTGCCTGGATAGACCAGTATATCTTTTGATACACTTCAAGGAGTCTTTTTTTAATTCTCACTTAGCAGGTAAAAAGCCGCCAAATTTACAGGCAGAGAGTGAGCTTTACGATTTGTACAATGACTCAGTGCTGAGGAAGAGCGTGCAGGGTAAGCCAACTCCTTCTTGGAATCGAATCTTCCCTGTTGACATCTGAGTAATCCCTGCTACAATTCCTGGGAGTGCTTTCACAGAAAGCATTTTTTTTTTTTTTTTTTGCATGATGATTTTATTTTTTATTGTTTGGGATTCATTGAGGGTACAAAGAATTAGGTTACACTGATTGTATTTGTTAGGTAAATTTCCTCTTGTAATTGTGTCCCATCCCTAAGAGGTATGCCACACGCTATGACCCTCAGCCCCCTTCCCCTCTCTTGGATCCCTCGATCAGTCATTCCCAACCCTTTGAACCTGAAATCCCATTACTAGGCATCTACCCAGAAGAAAAAAAAAATCCTTTTATCATAAGGACACTTGTACTAGACTGTTCATTGCAGCTCAATTTACAATCACCAAAATGTGGAAACAGCCTAAATGCCCACTGACCCAGGAATGGATTAACAAGCTGTGGTATGTGTATGCCATGGAATACTATACAGCCATTAAAAGAGATGGAGACTTTACATCCTTTGTATCAAGCTGGATGGAGTTGTAACACATTCTGCTTAGTAAAGCATCACAAGAATGGAGAAGCAAGAATCCAAGGTACTCAATTCTAATAGGAATGCTGCAGATGATGTCTATTTTATTTACTGTTACCTTAAATCCTTCCCTTAGCTGAGACCATCCTCAACTGCAAGTTCACAAAGTGTTCTCACCTTCGCTCATGGGGCTGACCAACTTCACTCACCCTCCTTACACAGTGTGTAAGCTCTGCTTCTCGGGTAACCATGATAAAATGCACCACCTCACCTTTAGCCCACCTGAGGCACGACTTCTCTTCCTAAGTTGCTGTGAAGTATTTCTTTCTGACAAACTATCTCTCTGCTTCCTTCTTCTGCCCTCATCTTCCTCTAACTTTGGAGACAAGTTTGCCACAGGCCCACTTCAGAACAAAGTGACATTTCTCTGGTGCACCCCAGCGTAGCCTAGAAACTCTCGGTGTGAAGAAAAAAATCTAGGTTCTGCACCTGTAACTCAGCGGCTAGGGTACCAGCCACATACACTGAAGCTGGCGGATTCCAACCCAGCCTGGGCCTGCCAAACAACAATGACAGCTACAACCAAACAACAGCCCAGCGTTTTGGCAAGGGCCTGTAGTCCCAGCTACTTGAGAGGCTGAGGCAAGAGAATTGCTGAAATCCAAGAGCTTGAGGTTGCTGCGAGCTGTGACACCACAGCACTCTACTGAGGTTGACATAGTGAGACTATCTCACAAAAAAAGAAAAAGAAGAAGTCTAACTCTAGGCATTATACTTTCCTGTGGATCCCAGGACTGTATTTGATGTGAGGATTCCTCCAGTCTGTGGGCTGTCACGCTGTTACAAGGTTGTTAATTTTCGTATAAGAAGGCTGAGCGTTGCCCGCTCGCTCTGGAACATGATGATTTGCCCTGGTGTCTGAATCGTGTGTTCATTTCTTACAATTGCTCTGACATCCTACCACAAAGCGGGTGGCTCCAAACAACACTTGTTTCTTATTTTACTCTGTGGTGTTCAGAAACCCTCTCACTGGGCTGCGGGCACCGTGTTGGCAGGCTTGCCTTCCTTCTGGAAGATTTTAGGGGATAATGCACTTGTTCATCTTCCCCCCGTGTCTGAGGCTGGGCACATTCTTAGCTACTAATCCCTTGGGTGTTCAAAGCCAACAGTGTCTTTGTAGGTATTTATCATAAACGCCTCTCTCTGCTTCTGACTCTCCATCCTTCCTCTTTATGTCAGGACTTTTGTTAATGATACTGGGTCCACTTTCACCATCCAGGATGCCTTTTCAATCGCAAGATCCTAACTTAATCACACCTGCTAACTCCAGTAGTCACGTAAGGTCCCATTTCTGCAGGGTGCGATAATTAGGATGTGTGTATATTTAGGAAATAGAGATGAGGGGCATTATTTTGCCTACCACATAACTTCAATTCTGCAGTTGTAACCAGTGCTATCAATAATTTTCAATGACTGATATATATATATGTGTGTGTATATATATATATATATATATTTTTTTTTTTTTTCTGAGACAGAGTCTTACTATGTTACCCTGCGTAGAGTGCCGTGGTGTCACAGCCCACAGCAACCTCAAACTCTTGCACTGAAGCGATTCTCTTGCCTCAGCTTCCTGAGTAGCTGGGACTATAGGTGTCTGCCACAGTGCTGGCTATTTCGCTGTTGTAGTTGTCATTGTTGTTTGGCAGGTGCAGGCTGGGTTTGAACATGCCATCTCCAGTGTATGTGGCTGGCACCCTATGCACTGAGCTTCGGGCACTGCCCTATTTGTATTTTTTTGCACAGAATAATTTTACTTTTTTTATGAAGTCATAAATAAACCTCTCACTTAACTACTTCACAGAAACTGTGCATTTGTTGTAAGTCCAAGGAGCCGACTGAAGACCCCCAGGCATACCTCTTGCTGTCAAGATTCACAAACGCCCACAACCTGCACCAACGCACATAAGCCCCTTGCAGTTCCAACATTATGTGTCCCAAGGCAGGGCCCCTCATGTCCTTCCCTTTAAAAGCCCCTGACCTGGTAGGCATGCTGGCTCATGCCTGTAATTCTAACACTCTAGGAAGATAAGGCAGGTGGATTGCTGGAGCTCAGGAATTAGAGACCAGCATGAGCAAGGGCAAGATGCCATCTCTACGAAAAATAGAAAAACTAGGGCGGCGCCTGTGGCTCAAAGGAATAGGGCACCAGCCCCATGTGCCAGAGGTGGTGGGTTCAAACCCAGCCCTGGCCAAAAACTGCAAAAAAAAAAAAAAGAAGAAGAAGAAAAGAAAAAAAAAACTAGCTGTCCATTGTAGGGGGCACCTGTAGTCTCAGTTACTTGGGACTGTGAGGCAAGAGGATCAATTAAGCCCAGGAGTTTGAGCTTGCTGTGAGCTATGACGCCACAGCACTCTACCCAGGGTAACAATTAACTTTCAATAAATAAATAAATAAATGCTCCTGACGTTCCCTAGGGAGAGCAATAGATTTGAGACACTTTCTCTTGACAAGATATCTTTTGCACTAAAAAAGGAAAATATTGCCTCCTTCCTCTGGGGCAAGCTTCCTTTTCTCAAATAATTGAATGTACAGGGAATAAACACACTTGGGCTCAAATTCCCATTTGCCTGTAATCACACAATTTATAAGAACTGGAAATTTACTGCAAGATTAGATTTTAGGTGCTCTCACAATAAAAAAAAAAAGAGGAAATGATATAAGGTGATGGATATGTTAATTTGGTTAGCTGTAGTCATATTTCACTGGAGAGATGAATATATTGAAACATTGTGAACGTTACTACCCACCCTCCAACCCAATCCTTTGAGTTATGGCTGAGCCAGGGGGACCTGTTGGGTCAGATCCCACCATTGCCAGGAGCTGGGTTGCAACCATTTAACTCTCCCAAATGTGAACTCTGAGAGATACTTCAAAGACCAGTCTTAGGATTTACAATAGTGATGTTAGCTACAGAAGCCATTGGCAGAGTCCGTAGGTGTGGTCTCACCGTTTACCCTCCCTCTATCAAACCTCCCACCCCCACATGTCTCTCCTTCATCCTGGGCTACAGTTGTGATCTATCTTACCTAAGAAAGTGTGAGTAAATATAAATTGGTTTCATAAAAGTACTGAATACATGGGATACTTTTTCTTCCATTCTTAAGATACTTTACTTAGGGGAATGTGTTCCAGCTCCATCCATGTAAACATAAAAGGGGTAAAGTCTCCATCTTTTTTAAGGCTGCATAGTATTCCATGGTATACATGTACCACAATTTGTTAATCCATTCATGGGTCGATGGGCACTTGGGCTTCTTCCATGACTTGGCAATTATGAATTGAGCTTCAATGAATAATGTGGTGTAAATATCTTTGTTGCAAAATGATTTTTGGTCTTTTGAATATACTCCTAGTAGAGGAATTGCAGGATCAAATGGCAGGTCTATTTTTAGATCCCTGAGTGCTCTCCAAACTTCTTTCCAAAAGGAATGTATTAGCTTGAACAGAAGCTTCTCTGAAGAAGACAGGCGCAGGGTCTACAGGCACATGAAAAAATGCTCATCATCTTTAATCATCAGAGAAATGCAAATCAAAACCACTGTGAGATACCATCTAACTCCAGTAAGAGTGGCTCACACAACAAAATCCCAAAACTACAGATGTTGGCGTGGATGTGGAGAAAAGGGAACACTTCAGCACTGCTGGTGGGAGTGCTAGCCAAAGGCATCTTAATCAGCCCTTTTCTCCTAGACCATAGATAACATAACCATGTGTCAAAAAATGTGACATCTCTGCCCTTTCTGGGACTACAAAATAAAGAATAGAGAGAATTTAGCCTTTGCACCCCAGTGGAAGCCAGCACATGGTTAACTGTGTTCTTTTGTTCACATCTTGGCCTCTCTTGAACAACATTTATCATGTTCAGATTTCACTACCTTGAGGATTGCAGCTGTCATTCATTATTTATTTTTTTTTTTTAAGAAAAGCTTCCTGTCTGTGAGAGAATTACTGGCAATATACTGATCCTTTGAAGAGATTTAGCAAGCAAATTACATGGGCAAAAATTTTATTACAAGCTCCACGGAAATCTTAAGAGGATTCATATGCAATGACATAGGTAAACTCTCAGCTAAAGTCTTTCTTTTAAAATGTTTATTGTAATGTTACCATATATTCATGATCATTTTTAGAAGGAATAATCAGCTAACCAGGCGTGGTGGCTCATGTCCATAATCCTTGCACTCTAGAAGGCAGAGGCAAGAGGATTTGAGACCAGCCTGAACAAGAGCAAGATCCCATCTCTACTGAAAACAGAAAAACTAGCCGGGCATTGTGGTGGGCACCTGTGGTCCCAACTATTTAGGAGGCTGAGTCAGGAGGATCATTTGAGCCCAAGAGTTTGAGATTGCTGTGAGGTATGATGCCATGACACTCTACGCAGGGCAACAGAGTGAGACTCTGTCTCAAAAAATAAAAGTGGGGGGGAAGGGGATACATTGAGGAAAAAAAAAAGTATCTTCTCCTAAACTTCCGGTCCCTTTCAAAAGTCATTACTGGGCTTTTGGTGTTCTCAGATTTTTTTAGCAAGATTACACAGGGCCTCCATTGTCACAACTCACTTCTGGTCCCCAAAACTCTTTTACTTCTTTCTGCATCAGAAACGAAAAAGAGGACTCTTTGCTAAATTAGAAATAGCCGTGTCACAGCCATAATCTCCTTATATTACTTCCAATCTTCTGTGAACTCATGCGTAGGAAACAACCTACTATATTTGACCTCGTTCTTTTAAAACCAGACGTCCAAACTCCTTCTCATCTTGTTGGCTTGAAAAGAAACTTACTCTTTTTGACATCATTTACTGAGAAGAATTTTGCAATAAGTGAAGCACTCAGGCATTCATTCATCCCTAATGGCATTTTTTTTTTTTTTAGCAGGGGGGAAGCTGTTTCTCAGGTATAGAAGCACGAAAATCATAGACACTGTGGAAGAAGTGAAAAATGCAGGTGGAAATAAATAGCTCAGAACATCACTCTTTTAGGAGCAGAGATTGTCTATGTTGTCGAAGATGGTGAGCTTTTACCACATTATATAAATGAGTGATCTTCAACAGCTGCTCCTGGACCTTTTCTTTTACATATTTTGTTGTTTTGTTATTGAAGATAAATTGGGGACACCTTCCAGCCATGGCTTTGCAGTTTACAATTTTCACTGAGCTACTTTCTCCTTCGTTCCAAAATTGCTGCTATTACGGTCACAAGACTTTTTTTTTTTTTTGCAGTTTTTTTTTTTTTGGCCCGGGCTGGGTTTGAACCTGCCACCTCTGGCATATGGGGCCAGCACCCTACTTCTTTGAGCCACAGGCACCGCCCAGTCACAAGGCTTTTTAAGCATTTTTTTTACTCGTATTTACAGGTCTATTGAGTCTGTGACATTAAATTAGTTGTGTGGAGATGGTACAAGATGTTAATCCAGTTGTAGGTTATGATAAATCTTACAATTTCTGTCATCATATCTGTCTTTGAGACGGTAGGTGGTGGTGCTTAGAAATGTTTATCCTTTTGTAACTGAAGTGTTAATAGGAAAGCTTTGGTTCCTCTGGTACTGTAAGTATTTCTCAAAATGAAGCAAAGAATTTCTTATATTAAAAGAATAAAATATATTCCTCAGTGATTGAGAGTAGGTATGCATTTCAGTGGATTCAAACCTCATTGAGAATCTTTGATGGAATTGTTTTTATTTATCTTGAGTAAATTATCCTCCTTTCCATTTGGTAGGTAAGACTTTTATTTATTTTTTCTTCCATAAATCATTTCGCTCATTTGCTTGCCCGTTTGAGTTTGATTAGATAATTTGTGATGATGGTGTCTCCGACAGTGTCTGAGGTTTTTCTATTTCCTTGTGATTTTAGTAGAAAATGATCAAAGTATCCAAGTTGGGGAATCTAGATTTCTACTCTAGTCTGTCAGTGAGCACCTCTGGACACAATTCTGAAGAAATCGATGTCATTTTCTGTTAGTAAACTAGTTTTTTTTGCATATGTATAATACATAAATATAGATAATATATAATATAAATAACATTAATATGTATATATAATTTAATGTGTATAATAGAAATACAAATAATAATATATGTAAAAGTATATAATATAAACAATACTAATATTTATATTGTATAAATATATTAAAATTTATACAATTATATATAATTTTATGTGTACAATATAAATATTAATGTTATTTCTATTATTAATATAAATTAATAAAATATTAATAATATAATATTAATCAGCAATATAACTATAATATAAATATTACTGGTATTTATAGTATATGAATGTATTAATATTTATATATTTGTGTATAATTATATATAATATATGATAGAAATAATATTAATACTTATATATAATTTTATGTCTATAATATAAATGTGAACATTATTTATATTCTATATTATACAGACGTTATAAATATAGACGTTTCTAATGTATGTGTATGTTCACTGTTGGTTGAAACTGGGCTTTATTTCTCCCAGGGAAATAATATGTCCTTTTTTTAACTAAACTTTAGAAAATTCCTTGTTTTTTATTTTTTTTTTTTTTGGCCATGGCCGGGTTTGAACCCACCACCTCTGGTATATGGGGCCAGCATTCTACTCGTTTAAGCCACAGGGCCGCCCTCATTTTTACTCTTTTAAGAAAAAGTTGATATTTTACTCTTCTGATCATGGTGTGTTTTCTTTCTATCATAATTTCGTCTTCCTGTGTATTTTACTAAGTGTGGAGAGTTGTGTTTCATTTCCTTGTCTCCTTATTTTTGTTTACATTCATTTTCTGGCAGTTCTAGCCAGGCCGTATCCTCAACTACTTCCCTTTTCTTGGGCATGTATGGGCTGATGGCGACTATCTTAAAATCCACAGTGGTTTTTTTTTTTGCAGATTTTGGCCTGGGCCATGTTTGAACCTGCCACCTCCAGTATATGGGGCCAGCAACCTATTCCTTTCAGCCACAGGCGCTGCCCAAATCCAGGTTTTTTTATATCTTGTGTGTTTTAGCGAGAAGGGCGAGTTTGCTTTCTGGTATTTCATCTTTCCCAAAGGAACGAAGGTTGAACATTAGAAGACCACAATAAAGCTATTATGACGTCAATGCAGAGCTTATCTAGCATGGTCTATTTGTGTATATTGCCACCATGGTGTGTGTGTGTGTGTATGAGATCACCTGAACAGCTCAGAAAGTCAGACTTCCGCACAATCTTTTCTTTTCCTTTGAAAATTGTTTCCTCAGTGAATATATATTCCCTCACTGCAGTAAATTCCATAAATGTTTGCTATATACCATTAAATAAATTATGAGGTCAGCCAAGGCCTATTCTCTTTACCAAAATGCCATGTGAAAAACAAATTTGGATTTAGGTAAGGAGAAACTTTATTGAAAATGATGTTGTGGGTGGCGCCTGTGGCTCAGTGAGTTGGGTGCCAACCCTATATACCGAGGGGGGTGGATTCAAACCCAGCCCCGGCCAAACTACAACAACAAATAGCCGGGCGTTGTGGCGGGCTCCTGTAGTTCCAGCTACTCGGGAGGCTGAGGCAAGAGGATCGCCTAAGCCCAAGAGCTGGAGGTTGCTGTGAGCTGTGATGCCACAGCACTCTACCAAGGGTGACAAAGTCAGACTGTCTAAAAAAAAAAGAAGGAAAGAAAAAGCATATGATGTTTGCAAGAGGACAATGGAGACATATAAAAAATAATCTTCAAATCTCCTATTAAAATACCTGCATTCATCTCAAAGGGCATTTTTCCTTTATAGGTATATAAGATGAAAGAGTCAGCTGGGCTAGGTGGCTCACATCAGTAATCCTGGCTCTCTGGGAGGCCAAGGTAGGAGGATCACTTAAGCTCAGGAGTTGGAGACTAGCCTGAGTGAGTCTCTACTAAAAAAAATAAAAAATAGATTAAAAGAAAAAAAAATTAATTGGGCATAGTGGCAGGCACCTGTAGTCCCAGCTACTCAGGAGGCTGAGGCAGGAGGATCACTGGAGTCCAGTAATTTGAGGTTGTTTTCAGCACGGCTGACCCCAGGGAACTCTAGTCTGGACAACAGAGTAAGATTCTGTCTTTTTTAAAAAGTAAATAAATAAATACAAGTAAAAAAGAAAAAATAATAAAGAAAGGGCTATTGATTCTACTAATAGCTAAGAGAATGTTTTACTCTAATGTTAACTTATTTTTAAAGATGGGGCAATGTGCTGGTTCAAATTGGTTATGGAGCACAGTTCAAGGTCGGGAAGGGAAATATCTTTTTTTTTATTATTATTATTCTTTAAACTTGGTGTTGATTCACATAAGACTACATGCTACATTGCCCATGTTTGCAAAGCAAGTCCCAGTTGTAATGGGGACACCCTGGACACATGCCCCAGACTCCTGCATTCTACCCATTAAGTACGACCTTACTGAAGCCTCCTCCCACCTTCCCCAACTTTGTTTTTTCTCTTATGTGGGCTTGTAGCTGTTTGCCTGTTAGTTTCAAATTAGTAGTGAGTACCTGGGGATTTTGCTTTTCCATTCTTGAGAAAGTTTACTGAGTACAATGTTCTTCAACTCCATCCAGGTAAACACAAAAGACGTGACAAAATCCCCATCTTTCTCTGGAGAAATCATAACCAAGTTTAACAGGTGTTGGGTTCTGAATGACGAACGTGGATACAATAGTCCAGTTAATCATTTTTTTTCTCCCATTCTTTTTTTCTTCTTTGTATTAAGTCATATACACATAGATCATGAATACATTTATGCATATGTGGGGCACAATGTGTTGATTTTTTTATACAATTTCGAGTGCTTACATCTAACTAAGTAATATATAGCTTTTCCTCATTTACTTGATTATTGTTAAGACATTTGTGTTCTATACTTGATAAATTTGACTTGTACCCTTGCAATATGCTCCATTTCTCTCCTTCATCCTTGGCTATAGTTGTGATTAGGGGACAACAAGTGGAAATTTGAAGTGTGTGTTCTGGCCTTCTGTTAGACAACCAAGACCCAGGGTTGGGGATCTTAGTGGTGGATTCAGAGGCTGTGGCATGAGGAATGATACAGGCAAGAGTAGTTTTTTGCTGGACCCCCCCCTTCCCGCCAAATAGGGTGATTTCTTAACCTTGCTGTTGGTATTTTGCAGGAATCTCAGGGCTCCCGTGAAATTCAGCTGTTCAACGCTGCCAGCGTCTAGAGACGTGAGTCTTACAGTCCTTGGACACAGCATTTGTACATGTCAGGCCTTTAAGAATAATGACTTTAAAATTTCTCTGGATGCATTTTTTAAATGTCGCCAGATGTCTGGTTTTAAAATTCCCTCTAGTAGACTGCGGTTGACCTATATGAAAGAAGCTGAGGTGAAATGGATAAGTAGAAAGTTTATTTCCAGACCAGCTTGAGGATTGCAACCCAGGAGAATGGGTTCAAAACCTCTAAATATACACTCTGATTATCAGCAGGGAAAAAGGAATTTCTAAAGGTAGTTTTTAAAGCAGGGGAGGGGGTGGCACCTGTGGCTCAATGGAGTAGGGCACCAGCCCCATATACCAGAGGTGGTGGGTTCAAACCCAGCCACGGCCATAAACTGCAAAAAAAAAAAAAAAAAAAAAAAGGAGGGAGGGCATGGGCTGATACAACATTGTCAGATAGTATTTGTCACCGGTTTGCAAAAGGATTAATAATATTGATTAGTGATTGGTTAGACATTGTTAAGCTATAGTGGGGCTGATAGTGTCCAGCGTAGCACTATTAACTATATTTAAATAATTTGCATTTAAATTATAGTTACATAATGTAAAGCTGCTTGTGGCAAAGCAAGTAATTTGAAGAAATAATTACGTGTCTCAAGCATGGGGAGTGGGATGGGATGGGGGCTCGTTGTAACATTTCTCTGGGCTTGATAATTAAAAAGTCATGCCTCCGATAAAAGCTTTTTTCTTAGGACTTGGTAATTTTTTTTCCGTTTTAATTCCACAATGATAACAACAGCCAACAGTAGAAATGTGAGTGAAAACCACTTGCTCCTCTTCAATCCCCTCTCCCCTCGCCCTTTCTGGGAATCGTAAATCCAGAGTAACCTTCACTTTCAAGAAGGCAGAGCTTGACAGAGCTTGACGACTGCCAGTTTTAATATAAACCTGTTTACAATCTCCCTGGCTTCCCGTGCTTAACTCGGTAAAAAGGAAGCTTTGAGGACACCAGGATCTAAACCTCTGAAGTGTCAAATAACGTTTGCCATCCACTTCTGGTGTGCTCTTTTCAAAACAAGAAGTGGACGTTTAAAACACGACTGGCATTCTCAGTAGATACCAAGTTTATCAGAAGTGTTTCTACAAATCAATCCATCACAGATTCCCCAACCCTGGTGTGCACAAGGCCACAGTTTCTTTTATTGTTTTTATTCTGTATGATATTTCCCTCACAGTTCTTCTATTGCATAAACAATTGCCCAAAAATAAATTACAAGAGGGGAAACATCATTGCAAAGGGGTCTCATGTGTGGGATTCTCAATACACATTAAATGAGACGCATCTTGGCATTTGAGATGTGAAGAAGACAGATGTTTAAAATCGCAACTCCATGAAGCCGGAAATCAATTTAAATTCTTTCTTTTATTTATTTTTTTTTTATTGTTAAATCATAGCTGTGTACATTAGTGCAATCAAGGGGTACAATGTGCTGGTTTCATGTACCATCTGAAATATTCTCATCAAACTGTTCAACATAGCAGCCTTCATGGCATTTTCTTAGTTACTGTATGTAGACATTTGTATTCTGCATTTAGTAAGTTTTGCCTGTACCCATTCTAAGATGCACTGTAGATATGGCCCCACCCATTGCCCTCCCTCCACCGTAACCTCCCCCCTCCCTTCCCCTTCCTTGGCCTTTTCCTCATAGTCTTGTGCTATAGTTGGGTTATAGCCTACATGTAAAAGCTATAATTTAGCTTTATAGTAGAGCTGAGTACATTGGATACTTTTTCTTCCATTTCTGAGATACTTTGCTAAGAAGAATATGTTCCAGCTCCATCCATGTAAACATGAAAGAGGTAAAGTCTCCATCTTTCTTTAAGGCAGCATAATATTCCATGGTATACATGTACCACAATTTGCTAGTCCATTCTAGTCCATTCGTGGGTCAGTGGGCACTTGGGCTTCTTCCATGACTTAGCAATTATGAATTGGGCTGCAATAAACATTCTGGCACCGATGTCTTTGTTATATTGTGATTTTTGGTCTTCTGGGTATATACCGAGTTTAAATTCTTTCGAAGGAAGTCATAGAACGTGACCAGGAAGAAGGTGAAAGCAGGCGTTCTATTTAAAAGAAAAAGAAAATTAAAAACCAATATGACTGAGGTACAGTCCAGTGCATATGGGATTTTTAAAACAATACATTGTATGATTCACAGTATATTCCCGAATATTCAGAATTCAAGGTTACACATACCAAGATGTTGCCATAATTTTGTGGCTCCAAAATTTCAAACTGCTTCAGGAAAATGAATTGTTTAGGTTATGTGCTTTCATCTTTTGGAGCTGATGAAAATAGGTTTTATCTGAGTTTTCTTTTTTCCCTTCTGTCGTGTCCCAGAATTACAATAATTTCATCTTTAAAGAAAAACAAACTTTTATACCTCAAAATAATTGATGGGTAACCAAAGATGTGGTAGTTTGGTTCATGCTTCTTTCAGAAAATGAGTGAAATTGCTGAAAATTGTCCTGTAATATACGACTGAGACTTATGCTGAAAAAAGAAATAAATTCACTGGTGAAGGGATATCACACAACCTTCCATAAAATCATACAGTTTCATTTCTATAAGCACCATGCCCCTTTGCAAATACCATGGTAAAGAAGACAGGCACCAATGATGTGGCACTGGGGAAGAGTTAGATTGAACAGAGCCGTGCGGACAAAATGATGTTACCTAAATTAGTGTCTTTGGTAGACCCCGGGGCATGTCTGTTGAAAATATCCTTCCTATCCCCTTCCTCCATCGCCTTTCTAATCCCAACAAACCCTCTGCAGCAAACACTCAATCATCTCTGTCCCAGGGAGCCTCGGTGGCCGTTCTGCTGTCAGAGATGTGCATGGGAATAACGGGAAGGAGACGGTTAGGAAAAAGGACCTGGGATTTCAATGTCTTCCTTCTCTTCCTCTGGAAATCCCAAATCTCTGGACAGCCAGTACTCTATTCAGCTGTGTAGAGAACAGATGGATGAGTTTCACAGACCCATAGATGATGAATGGTTGGTTGCATAGGTAGATAACAGAAAAAAAACATTTGAATGATAGATGTAAAATATACATGACTGATGATAGGTAATTGATAAATATGTAATAGAAAGAGAGGTGGCAAATGGATGGATAGATAACTCAAAATATATTTAAATAGTACCTATGAAATAGAGGTTATTGATTACAGATGATAGATCAGTAGAATATAAGTGGATGCATAAACAGCATAAAGGATATTGAAACGATAGCTGGAAAATGTAGATCACTTGTGATGATAGATAAATAGATGATATGATGAATGGATGGATAGATAACAGAAAGGATATTTAAGTGATAGAAATAGCCAGGCACCGTGCTTCACGCCTGTAACCCTACCACTTTGGGAAGCCGAGGCAGGTGGATTGCTTGAGCTCAGGAGCTCGAGACTCACCTAAGTAAGAGCAAGACCCCATCTCTAACCTAAAATAGAGAAACTAGCTGGGATTTATGGCAGATGCCTGTAGTTCCAGCTACTTGGGAGGCTAGAGCAGGAGGATGGCTTGAGCCCAGGTGTTTGAGGTTGTTGTGAGCTGTTGCCATGGCACTTTACCCAGGGAAATGGAGAAAGACTCTCCCTCAAAAATGATAGATATAGGGCGGCGCCTGTGGCTCAGTCGGTAGGGTGCCGGCCCCATATGCCGAGGGTGGCGGGTTCAAACCCAGCCCCGGCTGAACCGCAACCAAAAAATAGCCGGGCGTTGTGGTGGGCGCCTGTAGTCCCAGCTACTCGGGAGGCTGAGGCAAGAGAATCGCTTAAGCCCAGGAGTTGGAGGTTGCTGTGAGCTGTGTGATGCCACGGCTCTCTACCGAGGGCCATAAAGTGAGACTCTGTCTCTACAAAAAAAAAAAAAAAAAAAAAATGATAGATATAAAATACAAGTTACTGGTAATAGATTGTGGACAGATGGCTGGATGATAGGTAATAGATACGTGGATGATAGAAATAAAGTAGACGAACAGATGTGTTGATACAATAAAGAGAAGGTCTAAGCATCTATTTCTGCACCACTGTCTAGGCGAACAGAAATACATCTACACGCATACTTTTGTCTTCTTAACTTTGTATTTAAACTCACTTAGGTCTAAGATCATATGCGTATGAAATATTTTTAGATTCCACTTCACGAGTCGCGTTAAAGTTCTAGCGTGGGATTGCCACCGTCAATTTATTGAAAGGCATTCCCCCACCCCAGGCAACAGTGCTACCTTAAAATATTAATGCATATCAGTTTACAAAAAACAAATACATCTTTTTTTTTTTTTTCTAAAGAAGAAATAGAGACCTGGTGGCTTTATCTTCACTAAATTTAAAAATTCCACACAAGATGTGTAATTGAGAAGTGAGCAACTTATTTCATGCTTTCTCTTCATTTATTTATATATTTTTTACATGTACATGTCTTTATTTGGTTCCCACCTTTTGCCTTCACAAAATTAAAAAGGCTTAAAATTTAATAACAATAACAATGTTTAAGATAAGGACTAGAAACAAAAACCTCGTAAAGAACGAACGAAGATAAATACATTCAGAAAAGAAATCAGACGATTTGTGTTTTGAAATCATCTTTTATTTTTATTTATAAATATTAGTTATCCATTTTTTGAGACTTTGGAAAAAAATAATCATAAGTTAACTGATGACTCCATACTGAATCTCAGAGTCAAAGCATTCTACAATAGACATATTCTTATCTGACAATATGAATGTTCCTTTTTTTGCATTATTATTATTATTATTGCTTAATATTTCATTGCAGCAGTTGTCTGATTTCATGCTTTAGATAAATATTGTCATAAGGTTAACGCTTCATAGTTGGTTCATTTGTTCCTGTTGTCCCCTCATTTTGACATGTAAAATTGCTTGCAGATTGAAAACAAGAGCACGTTTTTTTAACCATTTAAACATCTGACGTAAGGAAGGAAATTGCTGTATTGATTACCAAAATGCACCAGAATCAACAGAGTATGTGAGTGAAAAGCCATTTACACCTTTCCATGTTTATATTTATACACACACGCCATGCTCCTTGTCCAGTGTAAATGAAAGTGTAATGTAACATTTCTAATTCAGTGCACACACACACACGCACACACACACACAAATTCAGTGTGTCGCAATCATCTGTGTTTGCCGTTGTTACAGAGATAAGGAATAACATGTACGAAGTTAACTCTGTCCTCTAGGGCTAGATTTTTTAACTATTATTTTCTCCACATCCCAATGATGTCAAGAAAATACATCAGCTTTATTTTTAACTGATTTTTAGTGAAACGCTATGGTTTATTTGAGGCTAGAAATGGGTAGGGCGGCACCTGTGGATCAGGGAGTAAGGCCCAGCCCCATATGCTGGGGGTGGTAAGTTCAAAGCAGGCCCTGGCCAAAAAATGAAAATAAATAAAAATAAAAAATAAAAAAAGAATCTGTAGCAGGTACACACAGTCACAGCCATGAACAGGAAAATATAGGAAGATTCTAAGAGCAGAATATTTTCCTGGATTTTGTAGATGCCCGTTTTATCTCCAAATAGCAACCAAGTAAGCTTTTTTAAGCGTCTCCTGGTGGACATGCGTAAATATGTGTGTACTGACTATTTTTAGTCACTTTCTTAACATTCAATCATGGGATATCCTTACCTTGGAAAAGCCCTGAGTTCCATATCGAACCACACAAAAAATAAACTTTCTGTACTACATAGTTCAAAAAGTTGTATAGGGTGTATAAATTGTGTCTAACTGTCCCCATCAATAAAATACAAAGCACTTCAGCATAATAGAGAAAGACAGATGCAGAGATAGATGGATGGATGGATGGATGGATAGATAGACAGATAGATAGATAGGATGGATGGATAGGATGGATGGATAGATAGACAGATAGATGGATAGGATGGATGGATAGATAGACAGATAGATAGATAGGATGGATGGATAGGATGGATAGATAGACAGATAGACAGATAGATAGGATGGATGGATAGGATGGATGGATAGATAGATAGATAGATAGGATGGATGGATAGGATGGATAGATAGATAGATAGGATGGATGGATAGGATGGATGGATAGATAGACAGATAGATAGATAGGATGGATGGATAGGATGGATGGATAGATAGATAGATAGACAGATAGATAGGATGGATGCATAGGATGGATGGATAGATAGATAGATAGATAGGATGGATGGATAGATAGACAGATAGATAGGATGGATGGATAGGATGGATGGATAGATAGACAGATAGATAGGATGGATGGATAGGATGGATGGATGGATAGACAGATAGATAGATAGGATGGATGGATAGGATGGATGGATAGATAGACAGATAGATAGACAGGATGGATGGATAGATAGATAGAGGCAATCAGATAGATTGTAAATAATGAGGCTAGATAATACATATAAACAGGTGATCCACACATAAGTTGATGATAGATAATAGAAAATGATAGATCAATAATTTAGATTTATCTATTTCTAATCGATACATAGAAATAGATAACTGAAAGATACAGATAATAAGTAGATAGGGTTTATCTACCTAATCATAAAAGCAGCACACGGGAAGTCTTCAAGTAACAATAAACAAAAGCACCCATACATAGGTTTTTTAATTAAAAAAAAAATTGTGATTAAATTTCAGCAGAATATTGTTCAACCGCCTACCCAGGTACTGTGTCTCCAGGAAAGTATAATAAGATAAAAGAATTCTCCGAAATATAATTAAAGTGAACCAACATTCAGGGTTATGTTTAAAAACAAATTAGAAAAGTAATTACAGATTGTTCAAAGCATAAGCCCAAATGAATTTTGGTTCTTCAAAATATCTTTACAACACTGAAGGATGAAGTATTCATCCAATACTGGAAATGAATTTCTTTTAAAAGTTTGGTAAGCTTAATTATTCATGTATAATATCACAGTTAAAGAATTCCGTCTATCCAATGTAACGGACTGCTAGGGATATATCCAGTTTGGAGCATATATTTTGAATATATTTAACGAGTAGAGTTTAACACACACAAAAACACACTGCAATATAATTAGTGGGAATATTTTAAACACATAGAGGAAGTAATCATTTATGTTTTGTAAATGTGTAAAACATTTTAAAGTTCATTCATTTAAAAAAGTGACCATTATCTTATTACACCAGCGGGACATCCTTGCCTACAATGGGCCCCCAAAACTTGACACATGGTGATTGACGTGAAGGCTGAAGATTAACGCAAACCATCAGGCTTTGTGCCTGTGCAAAGTGGTAACGACACCACCCACATACACCGGGCCTGGCCTGGGCCTGCTAGAACAACAGTGGCAACTGTAACAAAAAAATGGCCAAGCGTTGTGGCGGGCACCTGTAGTCGCAGCTACTAGGGAGGCTGAGGCAAGAGAATCACTTAAGCCCAAGAGTTGGAGGTTGCTGTGAGTGTGACACCATGGCACTCTACTAAGGGCGACAAAGTGAGACTCTGTCTCTAAAAAAAAAAAAATGTGAACTATCATCACTCACACTGGTTGGCTGGGTTGTAGATTGCCAACAAGCTTTCAGAATACAGTCTGGCCTCAGTGCACTGTGGCTGGCATCGTCATGACTGTAAACCAAGAATTTGGTTACACTTGAATGTATACCTCGCCAATATATCAGGAACCCTAAGTCCAGAGCCTTAGTGGGGTGTTCCTTGCCACAACTGTGAGTTGCTTCAAATTGCTCAGGCAGGCAGTGGCATTAAAAAATAAACAAACCTAAAAAAAAAATAAAAAAACCTGCATTCTACCCTTTATTCTTTCTTCTCTACATCTGACACCAGGGTAGGCTGAAAATTATGCCGTAGAAGGAAAGGAAAGCTGGTGAGACAAATTGATGACTGTTCCTTCTATCTTATTCACCGGGAGGCTGAAGGCAGACACTGTTTGCCTGTAGGATATTAGGTTATGTACCCACCAAGATGTGAAATAGTATCAGCTGGGTTGGTTTCCTGCAACATTTCCACCATCCCAGTAAGAAAACCATAGATACTCCTCCCTGTGCTACAAAATAATGCATGGTGTGATTTCGGTCATTCTGAAGGTAAGTTCACCGCTCACAGTAATGCAATTCAGAACTGGCACTGCACTGTAGAAAGACAAAAATAAAAAATCATACAAAATGACTAAATAGTTTAATTTTCCTTACTTAGAATGACGTTCAGTGGATTTAGAAAATAATGACCAGTTGAGAAAGAAAGCGTGCAAGGAGAGGAAACAAGGAAGCTTTAAATTTCAGTACCATGAGAAGGACCGTGAAGATTGGCCAATTTTTTCTGGAGGCAAAGAAAGGGAAACTCGGGATGGCCGTAAAGTCTGTGTGTTGAATTAAATTTAAATTGATTTTAGTGCTGTGAGTTATATAAACTGTGTTGCCATTGTGGCCCCAAAGCAGCCACAGGCAATACATCAATGAATGGGCGTGGGTGTGTTCTAATAAAACTTTATTTAGCAAAGCAAGTGGTGGGCCAGATTTGGCTCCTGGGCCATATATACCTTACAGATATCCTAAGATAAAGACTCCACTTCCAAAAGTCCTAAAATCTCACAATGTGTTTCTAAGAATTTCTCAAAGTTTGATGTTTACCAAGTATTTGTGTGATGCTTTGTGAAAACTGTAGACACCATACTTACGGCAACATTTTTGGTGTTTGGGAGTTAAAAAATGAAAAGAGAGCCTTTCTCTAGCCCCATATTGATCAAGCAGTGGACATTAAGGTCACAGGGAAAAACTTTGATGCTCTAAAGTGATGTTTCTAGTATCCGTGGGTTATAATATTCTGAGAATTGTTTTCCTTCAAAGAGTCTTTAAAAAGCCACCCATACTTATTGGCAGTGGCCGGAATATTGCAGAATTTGGACATTTTCTATCTTTGCCATTTTTGTTGTCTTAGAAATACTGCAGTGTTTTTTTGAATGCTGGATGTAGAATCCAAGATTCAGGATACTAAACCTCCAGGCCAACTACCCAGTTATGCTTTTGCTGTAGGGAAAGGTCAACCACATGGGTGTGTAAAGTCTAACCATATGGGGGGAGCACCTGTTTTCCCCTTTGTTTCTTTAGCCATTCAGGCCAGGCATTTTTGCCCCGAGGACTCTTTGTCTCCTAAGGTGTTTACTCCATTTTTGTGAACAGATTTCACTTTGCAGTTGAGTCTCCTGGAAGGCAATGAGGAGGACAGAGTGAAATTTAAATATCTATGTTTAAAAATGGTCTTTAAAACTACTTTACCGCTAAACAATGCCCAGTGAATATTCTTTAAATGTACATTAGACGGACACTATCTCAGACAGCTTTCAGATAATTATCTGACGATCCTTTTGTTTATATGCTTAGATCTAACCAGTTTGTGTACATGATAGAGGAGTATATTTTGTATCCACATTCTAGAAATTATTTCTTTACTGCCCTTCTGCTGAATCCAAATAGTTTTCTCTTTTCCTCCTTTATAAAGAAGATGTCCAGAAGCAAAGGTATCAGGCTGTCTTTATGGACCTATAGAAGCATTTTTTGGGGGGGATATTTATTTAATCCTTTAATGCTCTATAAATATTAAAGTCATTTGTTCTGAACAAAAGTCTAGTTTTCTTGGTGCATAATAAAATTGGATGCTAATAGCCGGGCGTTGTGGCGGGCGCCTGCAGTCCCAGCTACTCGGGAGGCTGAGGCAAGAGAATCACTTAAGCCCAGGAGTTGGAGGTTGCTGTGAGCTGTGTGAGGCCACGGCACTCTACCGAGGGCCATAAAGTGAGACTCTGTCTCTACAAAAAAAAAAAAAAAAAAAATTGGATGCTAAGACCTAGGGAGTAAATCATGCAAATTCCACTGCTAGCAAGGAGAAATCTGGAACCACACCCACCCTCTCTATCCAAAAAAACTCCCAGCCATAAAACACATCCCACTGTCTTACTCAGGGGCTCACCAAGTAGCAGATTCGAGGAATTCCATTTCTTGTTCTTCTTTCTTATTTTTTAATTAAATCATAGCTGTGTACATTAATGCCATCATGGGGTACAATGTATAAACATCTTGAAATGCATACAATTGGAAACATTATACATATTATATAATGTATACAATATACAATTTATATACATTATGAAATATTTTCATCACAGTGGTTAACACAGCATTCACGGCATTTCCTTAGTTATTGTGTTAAGACATTTATATTCTACACTTAGTAAATTTAACATGTACCCTTGTAAGACGCACCGTAGGTGTGGTCCCACCCATCACCCTCCCTTCACCCATCCTCCCCCCTTCCCTCCCCTCCCTCTTCCCTTTCCCCTTCTTCTTGGACTATAATTGGGTTATAGCTTTTATATGAAAGCTATAAATTGGCTTCGTAGTAGGGCTGAGTATATCGGATACTTTTTCTTCTATTTCTTTACACAACACCAAACTGCTTCTCCAAAACTGTGCCCAAATCCCTTTGCTTCCATGATCCAGCAATGAACACAGTAGACCTTTTAAGTTTTTGCTGAGCTAATGGTTGTGGAATTCCATTTCTTCTTCTTATTTTTTGTTTTTAATTTTCGAGGCTTTGAGGACTAGTGCATTGTTATATAATAGCTTATATCTATTTATCTTTCAGTATTTCTCCAGGAGAGACAGTTACCCTTGCTTTGTTTTGCCCTCACATCACCTGCCTTAATTTAGTATATTGTCTTTGTTTTGTTTTAACCAGGTGATTGACACAAAACGGAATTTAGCCACGCTACATACTTACATTTATTTTCTAAGTGAACGTTAATATCGGCACCAAGCACTCAGCCTGATACCCCGAAGAAATAGTTAAACTTTGTAACCGGGTGAGAATCAGGTCCCTCAAATCTCATTTTGCTTCCTCAAATGCTGACACAAGATAGATAGTCCCTACTTTTAAATTTAATTTTTTCTCATTCTCGTCGGTAGAAAATGGAAGTCTTTCTCACGGTTGAAAAGTTCCTTGACAGAATATGTCATTTGTGAAGGTGCAAAGCTTGTTATAAAATAGGCTTCTCAGCATTCCGCTTGTATAATCATATCACTTTAGGAAGACTTTATTTATTTTTATTAAGTCTTTTGCATATAGATCATAAATACATTTATGCCTATTTCAGTGTGTTAATTATTTGTACAAATTGGAGTATTTACATCATACTAATCAATATAGCTTTCAAAAGGCAAGAAATGCCATTTGAATTCCCAGCCACACCACTTGAATGAGATAAATTGAAACCATTTTGAAATATATACACTTACGCATTTCTAAAAACTCTTAAATGAATTTATATATACAAAAAACTTTAATATTTATAGAGCACATTAAAGGATTAAATAAATATATAAAATATATGTATATATTTTAAAACTCTTCTATTTCCTTTAAAATATTGTATTTGCCCATTTTATAATGTGAATATAACTGCTATCTGGGGTGGTTTAGTCACAAGCATATATATATATATATATATGTCTGTGTGTGTATGCATATATTAAGAAAAACTATTTTTTAGTAAGGCACTACTTAAGTGAAAGTCTTGCAAATAATTGCTTCTATACAATAGAACTCTGTAAGTTGACCACCCGAGGGACTGTAACAAACTGGTCACTAGACAGAGGTGGTCGCCATAAGGAGCTGGGCCTACCGTACTGATATGTCCATATGGTGCTTGTCTAGTGTGTTGAAAATTAGTCAACGTGAGGAAGTGGTCAGTGCAGGGAGGTGGTCAGCTATGGAGGCTGCCCTATATTTGGAACCTGATTTCATACTGTTCATTTGAAAGCTTCCTTAAACTGTGTCTTGTGGAGGAGAGGGTGTGTCTGCCTCTTCCTGTCCTAATTCTACAAAACAGATCACTCCTAAATTAGTTTTATAACAGCAATCGTTTTATTATGCTAATGGATTTTGTGCTACAGGAATTCTGAAAAGATTCATTGGGTGTGGCTCTCTTTGTTTGCAATGTTTGGACTTTAACAAAGGCTGGGGTCCACTCTGTTGCTGGGGAATAGCAATGTCCCTCACTCAGATGTCCAGCAGTGAATACCGGCTAAGTTGGGTCTCTCTGCATATTCTTGCGTTTTCTAGTTGCATGGCGGTGAGGGGGGCATCCCAACTACAAACCCCCAAAGAGATCTATGGGTCGGCTGTATCAACTTTGATGGTTCAGTCTCAGAATTCACCCAGCACAACTCCCTCTGGATTCCCAACCTTACCCAGGTTCCGGAGGAGAGAGAATCTTGTATCTGACAGCAAATACAAATGTTTTAAAGTCACTCTGAAAGAAGATGGTTGTGGAATGGGATAATTTACTCTAGACATCTCTGGCAAATAACAGTCGGTCATAGGGTGTCTGTCTGTGCAGTTGTGAATGATTTCCCTTGAGACACACCAGCAATTTAAAGATGATGATTTCCTTTGGTACCTACAAATCGTTCTGTTTAGAAAAACGGCATGTATCAAGAAAAAAGATAATCCTTAGAACCATGAAATAGTGGTACGTTTTCTTATTTGATGTTGAAATTTTTTCAAGGATAAGTCAACTGCCATTTAATCTGTGTTTTTCTCTGCCCTTAGTTGAAACGTGCATGAAGGAAGTTTCTCCAATCCACTCCTGAGCTTATCTTAGCCGGCGATTGCAAACCCTTCTATCAAACCAAGAGATCAATCTTAGGAAGATGAGGCAAAATAAGTGTGAAATGTTAACTCAGGAAAAAATGGTCCATGCCTTTTTTATATATTATATAAAATATATAAAATATATTAAAAATATATAAAATATATAATATATTTTATATAATATATTAAAAATATATATTATATAAAATATATTATATATTCTTTTCATTATATATATTAATATATATAATGAATATATATAATATATATTATAATATATAATATATTTATATATATAATGAAAAGAATAAGGAAATATTAAGCAACAATGTTCACTTTAGCTTTAGTATAGATAGTTTATCTATTTTTAGCAGAAACAGGGCCTCACTCTTGCTTGGGCTGGTCTTGAAATGCTGAGCTCAAGCAATCCACCTGCCTCCATCTCCCAGAGTACTAGGGTTACAGCCATGAGCCACTGTACCTGAAAATTCTTCCTTTTCAATGCTGGCAATCAAATATTTGAATATCATTGCGTACCTCACAAAAGAAAGATCAAGTATTTTGTAAAGGAGTATCTGAAATGAATTTTTACTTATGTTATAATTTAGACCAGAAAGGAGGCAAATTACCATGGCACTTAACTTACTGGCATGTAAAAACTATTTATTTACTATCGAAAGAATCATATCCTACAAATTGCTTTGTAATTAAATAGTTCAGATCCAGCAGTTTTTAAAATTATCTAATTGAAGATCACATGTGGGGCAATATTTATTGGCTGGTATTCTTAAAAGGCAGTTTTAAGAATGAGAATAATAGCCCCAAAGATGACAGCATTCTAATTCCTATGTGGTATCCAGAATTACGACCCACAAACACCTTCATATCCTAAGGTGGTCAGAATTATGGGTCCCTCAAAGATGTTCATATCCTGCTCCCCATGTAGTTGGCAGAATAATGTCCCCAGAGATGTCCACATCCTAAATCCCATGTGGTAGACAGAATAATGTCTCCAGAGATGTCCACGTCCTAATCCCATGTGGTAGACAGAATAATGTCCCCGAAGATATCCACGTTCTAATCCCATGTAGTAGACAGAATAATGTCCTCAAAGATGTCCACGTCCTCATCCCATGTGGTAGACAGAATAATGTCCTCAAAGATGTCCACGTCCTAATCCCATGTGGTAGACAGAATGGTGTCCCCAAAGATGTCCACGTCCTAATCCCATGTGGGAGACAGAATAATGTCCCCAAGATGTCCACGTTCTAATCCCATGTGGTAGACAGAATAATGTCCCCAAAGATGTCCATGTCCTAATCCCATGTGGTAGACAGAATAATGTCCCCAGAGATGTCCACGTCCTCATCCCATGTGGGAGACAGAATAATGTCCTCAAAGATGTCCACGTCCTAATCCCATGTGGTAGACAGAATGGTGTCCCCAAAGATGTCCACGTCCTAATCCCATGTGGGAGACAGAATAATGTCCCCAAGATGTCCACGTTTTAATCCCATGTGGTAGACAGAATAATGTCCCCAAAGATGTCCATGTCCTAATCCCATGTGGTAGACAGAATAATGTCCCCAGAGATGTCCACATCCTCATCCCATGTGGGAGACAGAATAATGTCCCCAAAGATGTCCACGTCCTAATCCCATATGGGAGACAGAATAGTGTCCCCAAAGATGTCCACATCCTAATCCCATGTGGGAGACAGAATAATGTCCCCAAAGATGTCCATGTCCTAATCCCATGTGGTAGACAGAATAATGTCCCCAGAGATGTCCACGTCCTCATCCCATGTGGTAGACAGAATAATGTCCTCAAAGATGTCCATGTCCTCATCCCATGTGGTAGACAGAATAATGTCCCCAAAGATGTCCACGTTCTAATCCCATGTGGTAGACAGAATAATGTCCCCAAAGATGTCCACGTTCTAATCCCATGTGGTAGACAGAATAATGTCCTCAAAGATGTCCATGTCCTCATCCCATGTGGTAGACAGAATAATGTCCCCAAAGATGTCCACGTTCTAATCCCATGTGGTAGACAGAATAATGTCCCCAGAGATGTCCACGTCCTAATCCCATGTGGTAGACAGAATAATTGTCATGTAACCACATCCACATTCTAATCCCATGTGTAGACACAGTAATGGCCTCGTGTGCGTTCACATCTTATTCCTCATGTGGAAGATGAGGCAATGTTCCCCCAAAGTCTTTCATGTCCTAATCCCAATGTGGTAGATAAAATAATGATTCCCCCAAAGATGTCCATGACCTACCCATGCTGTAGACGCAGTCATGGCCCCAGTGGTGCTCCCATTCTAACTTGTTTGTGGGAAGCATACTATAATCATAGCCTGTAAAGATGTCCGTGTTCTAGTCCTTGGATCATGTGAATTTTTTAACTTACATGTATAAAAGGACTTTGAGAATATGATTCTATTAAGGACTTTGTGATAGGGAGATGATTCTGCATTGTAGGGCTCAGTCTACTATAATTCCACGGGTCCTTTTAAGGGGGAGGTGGGAGGATCAGAATGAGAACTGGAGATATAGAGGTTAGAGTGATGTCAGCCCATGAACCAGTGAATCCACGCAGCCTAGAGAACTTGAAAAATGCAAACAAAAAAAGAAATGCATCCCTGCTGACCCATTCTAGATTTCTGCCCTTTGAAACCATAAGACAACACATTTGTGCTCTGGTAAGCCACTGAGTTTTCTTTTTCTTTCTTTCTTTCTTTCTTTCTTTCTTTCTTTCTTTCTTTCTTTCTTTCTTTCTTTCTTTCTTTCTTTCTTTCTTTCTTTCTTTCTTTTTTTTTACAGCAGCCATAGAAACTTTTGCAATAGTCAGATAAAACCATTTTTCAAAAGAAAACTACATAGCAAATTAAAAAAAAAAGAAAGAGTAAACTTAAAAATCCCTCCATGGTTTTCAGTTGCATTTTGTTTACGTGACTTTTCTGAACTAACTCTAGGAAAGAAAGTCTGTATTCTGTTTTGTGTGTGTTTTCTCTGAGGTCTCCACCCTGCTAGCTGGGTGTTTTGTCGATGATTAGCCAGGGATTGGCTTAAAGATCTGGACTCTTCCCGGGTCTTAGCTGAGGGGTTCTGTCTTCCTTACGGATGCACACTCTCCTCCGTCACACAGGCATCCTCCTCTTAATCTTCTTCATACAATTCATCCATTTTTTTTTTTTCCTCAACACATTCTCCATGGATTCCTGCTACTCCAAGCGATTTAGAAACCCTGTCTTAGCTTTCACTTCCTCTCTGAGCAATTCCTCACAGTCAAACTCAGATGGAAAGTTAGGCCCTCTTCAGTCTTTTTCTGTTAACGTGTACACACCTCTGCATATACCTTACCCTTTGCACACACGTGCCTTGGTGTATTCCAAGGAACATGACGGAACTTTGAACGTCCCCAAGAGACGTTAATTAATTGTCCAGTTTCACTTCTGTACATTTTTTCGTTACCTTATCATTTCCTCCACGTTTTCTCACTACCTCAGGCACCTGCTCTGTTCCAAAAATTGCCTCTGGTTGTTTTTGACTAATTCTTCCAGGAAAAAGTTTGTTTCACTGGGTGAGCTATAGGTCAGATAAACTAAGTATCTGGACTGTATTTGGGGGCATGTGGGCGATTAGCATGAGCTCAAATAATGATAATCAATGTGGGTGTGGGCACGGCTCACTCATCCACCCACACACATCTACCACATGTGTGTGTCTGGATGCTGTTTTTTGTTGCAAGTGTTGGAGGTTGGTTTTCAAGGGTACCATGGAAATTAGGACAGGGTGGTTTAAAACCCTGCAAAGCTCAGTGTTTTTACTGAAATTTGCCTATTTTTCCTGAGCAAATGCTGCACAGATTTTTGCTACCCTTTTGTTTATTTCTAGACTCCTGGAAAGACAGGAGTGCGAGTTCTTCAGGCCGCCTGGATTCATTGATTCATGGGCTGACTAACGCAGGACTGCACTAGTTTGCGGTCCCAGCAGCTGTGTACAAGTGTCCCTTTCTCTCCACACCCACACCAACACCTGCAGCTTTGAGACTTTGTGACCTGGGCTATTCTTGCTGGGGTTAGGCAATGTCTCAGGGTGGTTTTGATAACTTGTTTATGTCTTTTATAAAACATTCATTATTGGGTAAGAAGACAAATCAGATAAGTCTGTGGCTGGCATTGCATAACAGTGGTATCAATGAGTATAAACATTTTTTTTTTTTTTGCAGTTTTTGGCGAGGGCTGGGCTTGAACCAGCCACCTCTGGCATATGGGGCCAGCGCCCTAGTATTTTTGGAAGCATACAGGATTTTTTTGAGATTCTAATGCTCCATTTTTAAGGATGTTATCCCACAATTCTTTTGTCTTTTGCAGGTTTCCTGTTCTTTCTCCTTAATGTGTGGTCTTCAATCACGTGTCAAAAGGCACATAGGATTTACCTAGGGGAGTATATCCACCCCCCTGGGCTCCAGAATGACTTTGTATTTGTATTACAAGAGCCAGGTCAGCTCATTGTAGTGTAAATAGCAATTGCATTGCAGAGTCAAGAATAAATTCTGCGCGGCACAGCCCAACAGAAAACTCTCCTTGCGCAAAGCGGTTAAGATGATTGCCCTTTTTCTTTTTCACGCCACTGTATAAAAATTATAATTATATTTAATCACCGCACTTGCTCTTGTGCCTGTGACCTTATCACACAGAGAAGTGAGTCATGTGGCAGATTGAAGTGCGAGAGTTTGCAAATTGTCCTTTTCAAGCATCTGATACGTGTAGGAAACAAATGTGCTGCCCTTGTAAATCTGTGATTGAGAACACCTGAATCTAGCCAAAAAACACATTGTGAAGACCTATTTTCCCTTCCCTTTATGTACGCTGCAAAGGGGCAACGGTAAGAGAAGTGGAGAAATGGTGGAGAAAAGTCTCCAGACAGCTAGGCGGGCTCCATCTCTGCGCCTAGCTCTTATACGCAATGTGCCACAATTCCTATTAATTCACTTAAAGTCACTAATTAAATAATACATGTCCCGCCAATGTATTTTTCCTTATTGTTTCAGCTTTATTTGAGGGTACAAAGAATTAGGTTACACCGGCTGCATTTGATAGGAAAAGTCCTTCTTATCATTGTGTCCCGGCCTCAAGGGCAGTTCCATACATGGGGCCCCATCTCCTTCCCTCCTCCCATCTCCTGGCTCCCTCATTCCCCTGCACCCCACCTTGAATTGATTTGAGGGTTTTCTTATGAGGGTAGTATTAGCTCATCTACTGACTTCATATTAGAATTGAATCCATTGGATTGTTGCCTCTCCATTCTAGTTATGCTCTGCCAAGAAGAACGTGTTCCGCCTCCATCCAGCTTAAAGGATGCAACGTCTCCGTCTTTTTAATATTTCAATAGTATCCGTACATATATATATTATATATATTGTAATAGTATTTGTATATATACACATATCTATAATATATATTGTATTAACAAGCTGTGAGATATATACATATATGTGTATATATACATACGTATATTATATATTGCATCAATAAGTTGTGATATATGTATTTGTATATATACATACATATATATTATATCTTGTATTAACAAGCTATGTGATCTATATCTATATAGCTATAGATAGATACATAAATATCACAGCTATAGATAGATATATAAATAGATAGATAGATAGATATATCTATATATATCCCACAGCTTGTTAATACTATATATATGTTTGTAAATATACTATATATATATATATATCACAGCTTGTTAGTACAATATATATTATAGATGTATATATATACAAATACTAGGTGGGCATTTAGGTTGTTTTCACATCTTGTTGATTATAAATTGAGCTGTGAAAAACAGTCTTGTGCAAATGTCCTTATGATAAAATGATTTTTTTTTCTTCTGCATAGATGCTTAGTAATAAGATTGCAGGATCAAATAGGAAGTCTCGTCTGAGTTCCTCGAGGATTCTCCATACTTCTTTCCAAAGACACTGCATTAGTTTGCAGTCCCACCAGCAGTGTACAAGTGTTCCCCTCTCTCCACATCCACGCCAGCCTCTGCACCTTTGAGACGTGGTGACGTGGGCTATTCTCGCTGGGGTTAGGCAATGTCTCAGGGTGGTTTTGTTTATGTATTTTATAAAACGTTCATTATTGGGTAAGAAGACGAATCAGATAACTCTGTGGCTTGCATTGCATAACAATGGTTCATCTATTCAATGAGTATTTATTGAACTTTTACTCTTTAATTACACTATGAGGCACTGTGGCTAATAAAAAGAATTTAAATGTCATTTCCTCCATAAGGCACAGTTCGTTATGTAGTCGTAACCATCATCTTACACCATGTGGTGTGTATTATTTGAAAGAGGCTAGCCTTAATACTTCCTGAATTATTTACACAGTAAAAAACTGTCAGGACACGGAGGCTACTAGGACCTCAAACTCTTCCAAACACCAAAATAAAAGGGGAATCATGGAAGTGGTAACATTGCTCTCACGAAGAAGGAAAAAGACTTTTAAAGATTAAATTTCAATATCTCAACCCATCTTGTTCCAGGCAAATATCTTCATGGGATAAGCTCCAACTTGTCATCTCTTGTTTTTACAAGAAACAATAAGCTGAGATGAAATAAATAAGAAAAATAAACTCAGACACAAAAGGGTCTTAGCTTGATCTCCCATTTTTGTCTCTTAACAGTTTTCTTGTTGTCAGTGAAGTGTTAAAACGGTTATTTAAATTGTTTAATTATTATTGTTATTTTTATTTTAAAATAAAATTATTTAATAATAATTATTATTATTTTTGGTGACAAAGGCTCATTCGGTCATTCTGGGTAGAGTGCTATGGCGTCATAACTCACAGCAACCTCAAACTCTTGGACTAAAACAATCCTTTTGCCTCAGCCTCCCAAGTAGCTGGGGCTACAGGCACCTGCCACCACACCTGGATATTTTTTTTTTTTTTTTTTTTTTTAGTAGAGGCAGTTCTCAGTCTTGCTCAGGGTTGTCTTGAACTACCAAGCTGAAGTAATCCACCTGCCTGGGTCCCCCAGAGTGCTGGGATTAGGACATGAGCCACAGTGCCAGGCTATTAAATATCTAGTTGAAAAAAAGATAAAACATGTGGAGGGGCTGCAAATTGAAGCGAGTAAACAAAAGGCAATAGAGCTGAGTTTTCAGAGGGCTTTATCATTAATAAAGAAGAAGAGAAGAAGGGAACGTGGTGGGGCAGTTACATCATCCAGGTAGCTAGAATTTTAGTCTGGAGCCATCGGACCAACATTTGCATGAATGAGACTTGGGTGGCTTCAATGAGGCCCTCTGTTGGGTGAAATATATAAGGAGCTGCTAGTAGTTTTGTAAGCAGTATAAACAATATTTTAAAGAAATGTTTTCCATGGCATACATACACCAGTGTAATAATCCATCCACATGTTCGTGGGCACTGGGGTTACTGCTGAATTGTCTTGGCAATTCTCCCATTAAAAAAAAAAAAAGATAGAAAGTTTGCATCTTTCATCTTTACCTGCATGTATGGAGTTGAAACACGTTCTTCTTAGTAAAGTATCTCAAGAATGCAAAAGGAAGAATCCAGTGTACTCAATATTAACATGAAACCCTTAGAAAAACATCTATAAGCCCACAGGAAACAAAAGTACATGGATATCCAAGGGGGGCCGGGGCATTGAGGAGGAGGGAAAGGGGACAGAGGAGGGATGGAGAGAGAAGTTCCCACCCGATGGCCACAATTTGAGGGTGCTCCATGCACCCCATGGGTAAAGGGCTCAACTGCCACTGGAACTTGACCTTAGAAACAATTTAACCTAACCATTTGTACCCTTATATTAATCTGAAATAATATGTATACATACACATATGTATATATGTATATGTTTATACATATATATTATATATAAACAATGGTCTATATAAACAATTAGTATGAAAATGCTGGAGAAAGGGTGTCACACCTGTACTCCTAGATAAGATGAGGTGACACGGGATAAGGTAGAGTAAAATAACATAAAATAAGGTAAAAGTAAAGTACGGTAAGGTAAGAACAGATAAGGTAGAGTAATGTAAAGTAAAATACAATAAAATAAGATTAGGTGAAAGTAAAGTAAGCCAAACCAAGTCAGGACGAGATAAGATAGGATAAAAAAAGATGCGATAGAGCCAGGTAAAGTACGATAAAATAACATGAGGTAAGGTAAGATAAGATGAAATAAGTTAAGGTAAAGTAATGTCAAGTAAAATGCAATGAAATAAAATAACATACGATAAAATAAAATAAATCTCTGCAAAGAGATTCGTGTTGAGTCAAATATCAAAACTGCACAAGGCCGGGACTCGGCTGAAGCAAAAGTGAGACAGTATGCCGCCCCGTGTATTACGGCAACCCACAATTTTTAGGGCTACCCTTTCTTGCACACGTGGAAGACTCAATGATCTTGACATTTGGCAACTACCTCACGGTTGTGCCTGGATGAAAAGCATCCACAGCCTCCTCTACATGCAAAGTCTTTGGATCTCAAGTTGCAAAAATATAAGTGGGACCCCCAGCTGATATTTCGTCTTGGGCAAGCCACGGTGACGTGGTGCCATGCATGGAATCATGTCCTCCAAAAACAAATTTCAGTCCCCTGCCCTGCCATCTGCAAATGAGACCTTGTTTGGAAATAGACTTTTTGCAGATGTAATCAAGTTAACAGGAGCTTGTTCAGGTGGACTCCAAATGCAGTCTGGGTAGCATCCTCATGAAAAGAGGCACCCAGACTCCTGGAGAGAACAGGGCAGGGGAAGGTGAGGGAGAGAGGGGAAGGATAGGTCTCCACTTCACACCCAGGGAAGCCAAGCTTCCACCAGCAGGTAGCAGAGAGGAAAACATTCTCCCATGCAGAGCTCAGAAAGAACATGACCCGGGCAAATCTTCTTTTTAATATTCTCACTATTTTTTTTTTAATCTTCTTCTTCTTTTTTTTTTTATTGTTGGGGATTCATTGAGGGTACGAAGAACCCGTTATGCTGATTGCATTTGTTAAGTAAAGTCCCTCTTATAATAGTATCCTGCCCATAAAGCTGTGTCACACACACGTTTTTTAAATTTTCATTTAATTTTTAATTAAAATCATAACTACATTTGTGGGGTACGTTGTGATGATTTGATATACAATGTGGAATGCTTAAATCAAACTCATTAACATCACCATCCCCTCACTTGCCTATTATTTGTGGCAAGATACTTAAAATTTACTCTTAGTTATTTTGAAATGTACGCTGGCATTATTTAAGTGCCTATGTACCGGTGACTTCCGGCATCTAGAGTTTTGAGAGAATATAATTTTTATTGGTTTAAGTCACCCATATATGGTATTTTGTTTCAGGAACCTTAGAAAACTGAAACAGATGGCTGACCCTTCCTCCCTTTCCAGAATCGGTTGGTCTCACTTGGGCACGAGAAAAACTCAAACCTCACACCCAGGCCACAGCTATGGAGAGTGTGTGTGCATCATGAGAAAGACACCCCTCAGATTACATGAAAGACAAGGACCCCTCTTACCATCCATCACTCCAGTGAAGGCATTCACCTGGGCTTTTAAAAAAGTCTTAATTTACCACCTATTCCATTAATAAAATCTGCATATGGAAAAACACATCATGCACAAATTCTCACATTGTTCTTTGCGGAAACACCAAAGGTTAAATATTCCAGCACTTGGCTAATGGGTTTGCCTTGCTTCTGTTGTAGAACAAAAAGAAATGTTTTCATGTTCTCAGAGCATAATTTTCTTAACAGTTTTTTGGATTTCTACTTTCTAATTAAGTAATTTCTTCTTCTTCTTTTTTTTTTTTTCGGTCAGCAGCCACCAGTAAAATTGGTAAGATTTTAGCAAGTTAAATAATACAGAATAAAATCACCGCTAAAAAGAAACAGTGCTGTGGCAATTTTAATTAGAGTATTACTAGCAAAATACTAATGAGACATTTTAGTTTTAAATGTGTGACCTTTTTAGCTTGTTCTCTGCAGCCTGGCTTGAAGCTCTTATAGAGATTCCCTCCCTCCCCTCCCCCCTTTTTTTTTATTTAGCTAACCTTCCATGTAAAATACATTCTTTTGTCTTTGCTATTCCTATTTTGAAGTCTCCTTATGTCTTGGAATTTCTTGTGAAACCCAGTTATTTCTAATATATTCAGCCACAAAAACGGCGGCATGGCACTGCTAATTTCAGAGTTCTAGTATCCTAGGAATAGCTCACTAAAGAAATATATATAGGGCGGAGAAATAGATAGAACATATAATTTTCTACATCAACTATTTTTAAGTGTACAGTTCAGCAGCTTTAAATGCAATTGTGACCATCATGCACCCTCAGGATATTTCTTTTTCTTTTTTTTTTTTTTTTGTTAGTATTAGATCATAGCTGTGTACAGTAATGCGATCATGGGGCACCATGCACTGGTTTTATAAACAGTGTGACCCATTTCCATCACATTGATCTTTCCACAGTTGCAACTGTGTCCCCAGTTCATGTTAAAATGAAGTCCTCACCTCTCCACTTCTGGCCCTTGGCCTGCACGATTCCATGGTCTGTGACTTTGATGGTCCTACTTCACAGATACCACAAACACAGGAAAAGAATCACATGGTCCAGTTTTAGTTGATTCCTTTTCTTGTGAGAAGAGGATGGGTAGAAGGCATTGTTTGCATACCTAAGACATCTCTCAATTATGTGAACCATGTAGGTACTAACCCACATGGCATCCTTGATATGACCATATGTGGAAAGTACTCACAGACTATTTAAATGCTTTGTTTTTTTTTCCATTGTAATTTTTTAGTGGTCACATTTTATTAGTATTTTTTAAAATTCGGCCTTTTCATTTTATTTTATTTTATCATTTCTCTTTCATGGCGCGTATTGAGAATGAGTTTGCACTGATTGCATTTGTTAGGTGAAGTCCCTCCTATAATTATGTCCCACCCCCAAGAGGTGTGCCACACGCCTTGACCCCCATCCCCCTCCCTCCTGTCCTCTCCGCCCTCCTTCCCCTAATACACACCCTCATAAGACAAAAATACATAAATTATTTCTACTTTCTTTCTTATTAAAAGGAATAAGCTTTACTGCCGCAAGAGTGGAGAAGCAAGAATCCTATGTACTCAATTCTGATATGAGGATAATTAATGACCCAGTACCTGGTCGGAGGTGGGGGAAGGGGAGAGCAGAGAGAGGGAAGGAGGGAGGGGGTGTGGGGGGTCACGGTGTGTGACACACCTTTTGGGGGAGGGACGCAATTATAAGAGGGACTTTACCTAACAAAGGCAATCACTGTAACCTGGTTCTTTGTACCCTCAATGAATCCCCAACAACAAAAAATACATAAATAAAAGGAAGATGCTTTTTTCACCCATTTTTGGGGAGTATGTTTATTTTTTCATTTTTTAAAATTTCAGATTCATATGAGGGTACAAATGATTATGTCATAAGGTGTGCATTTGTCAGGTAGAGTCCCTATTTTAGTTGTGCCCTGCCCCCAGGAGGTGTGCCATCTGCCCTGACAGGTGGTCATTAATTAGGAGGTGTGCCATCTGCCCTGACAGGTGGTCATTAATTAGGGAGCACAGCCACCCCCATTCCTCCCTCCACCCCCTTCCCTCAACTTGAATTGAATTTAGTTTTTCTTTTAAGTGGGTGTGTATTGGATCATATACTGGCTTCATATTAGAATTGAGTACAAAAATAAAATAAAATAAAATAAAATAAAATTTCAGCACATCCAGCTTGGTTGTAAATAAATAAATAGATTTGAGTACATTGGATACTTCTCCATTCTTGTGATATTTTACCAACAAGAATGCATGGAAGGGCTCAACTACGACTCGAACCTTAATTTACACATAAAAACAATGTAATCTAAACAATTGTACCCTCAGTATTAATCTGAAATTTAAAAAAAAGTACAAAAAAAAAATGAAAGCATTTAGTACCGAAATTCCGTTTCCCTCTTTAGGGAAGGAATAAAATTTTAAATATGCATTCAAAATAAAATAGGCTCAGGGCAGCACCATAGGTGCAAATGTTTGGGCGTTCCATATGGCTCTAAATTATACACCAGGAGCCCGTGAATTAAGGACCTGAAAACTGTCTATTGCTCCAGACAACCTGGCCAATGACATGACTTTTCTATCAGAATCTTGGGACAACTGTGGCTCAAGGAGTAGGCTGCTGGCCCCATATACGGAAGGCGGTGGGTTCAAACCCAGTTCCTGCCAAAAACTGCAAGAATCTCAGGACAGCGGTGACCATTTTCTTACCTCTGTCCCTTGTCTGGCCCTTCTGTATCATTCTGCTTCCTCTATCTGTTCCTGCTATTTTATTCCTTCAATCAAAATTCTAACGATATGTGGGCCATTGCTCCATCAGTTCAGAAAAAAGAAAAAAATAGCACACCTATGTTAGATTCCTTCAAAGGTGGTTTCTTTACACAGCTGGAGTGAGGCTTCTTAGGGAGTGCAAAAAATAAATAAAAAGCAAGATTATTGGCAATCAAAGTGCAAAAAGGCTCATTGTAAAAAGGAGTGAGAGTAATTATTGCCAAGAATGGTGAAGAGTCTGAAATGTTTGCTTCCTTTTAAGCTAGCACATTAGCTTGTAATAATTTTACATGGGCAGCCAGAAGACATGACATTTTAGCTCCGAGACAAGAGACTTTATTCTTCACCATAGTTGGCTTGTACCTTGCCCCAGTGTCATGACTGTTGGAGCTGGTTTGCATCACAGAAGGGCAAACTTGCTTAGAAAATGCAGATTCTTTGCAGAGAATTATTTAAAAAGCTCCCTCACATTCACCCTGGCGGGAAGAATTATTTTCATTATTCTAGATAGCAGGCAAATCTGGACACTGTCTCTTCCTTATAAGGTGGTTCACTACACTGTTATCCTTGAAAAGAAATGGCAGAGTATAAGGGTTGTTACAACCTTCCTTTTACTTCAAGCAAACACATGTGTTACCCAGGGGCCATAATCCGTGAATCTGCAATAATTCATGTTGAGTGGTCAACAGGAAATGATGAACATTTTCCTTTCCTGACGACCTTGGGCCAAAATCATCTTCTTCCTTTGAACTTCCAAGTACTGACTGAGTCTATTATTCAATTGTCACTCACCATAAACCCACACCTTCCTTCGCCTCATGCCCTATGTTTGGGCAAGAATTTAAGATCTGTCAACTTGCATATAAATCCATGTGGTCTTTTCGTATCCATTTAAGAGTGTGATTTCAGCGTAGGGGATTCAATATTAGTCATTCCTGGGTGTGTCACTGTACGAGCTATGTACGACAGTAAGTAAATTACTGAGTGTCTCAAGATCTGTCACATAACTCTGGTGCCGATGGCATAAAATTGTGCTGAAAATTCCAATTGTGAATCGCTGCAGTCTGAATGTGTGTGTTCACATAAAATGTAGATGTTGAAAACCTTTTTTTTTTTTTTTTTTTTTTAATGGAACAGAGTCTCACTCTGTCACCCTGGCTAGAGTGCCTGCCATCATGTTTTAGCTACTGAAAACTCAAACGCTTGGGTTCAAGAGATCATCTTGCCTCAGCCTCCTGAGCAGCCCTGACTACAGGTACCTGCCACAATGCCCAGCTACTTTTTCTATTTTTAGTAGACAGGGGGTCTTACTCTTGCTCAGGATGGCCTCAAACTTCTGAGCTCAGGTGATCCATACTCCCTACCATCCCAAATTGCTGGGACTACAGGTGTAAGCTACCATGCCTGGGTATTGAAAACCTAATTAATGATATTAGGAGATAGGGTTCGGGAGAGTGCGTAGATCATGAAGGCAAAACCTTCAAAGATTGGATGGATACTCTTATATAAAAAGAGCCCCAAAGAGGCAGAAAGATAAGGATTCCCCTTATCCCTTCCACCATGGGAAGACACAGCTAGAAGTAACTATTTATGAACAAGAAAATGGGCCCTCCCTAGAGCAATGTCTGTCTATGTTGTGGCCTTCCAAGCTTCCAAAGCTACTGTGACAAAGACATTTCTGTTTTCTATAAGCCATCCAGCTGAGGAAATTTTGTTATAGCATCCTTAACAAACTGAGACGCACGTGCTGTAAAATTTTATCAATGCGTAGGAGGCTGGTGAGGGATCAATCACTCCAAAGGCCAAATCCTAACCCCCAACAAGAAAGTCTCATCACTGACATTCCATTAATAGTTCTTAATCAAATCCTTATTATTTTAGGTCCCGAGGATGTTTATAAATCAGGATTTCTGTTTTCACATTTTCATCCAGCCATTCAAACACCTGACTGCCTGGGAAAGAGTTAAGATGCAGACCTATGTTGCCCAAACACTGCACATTCTAAAACATTTGTAGGACTGGCTCTTCACCAGTTCTTGGGAGATGACCTCTGAGCCCTTGGGACACCAGTTGGTGTGTCTCCAAATGCCTGGAGTTTTGAGCCATGCTAGTAGGTTTTTGCTAACCAGGTGATTTATGGTAATTTTTTTTTTTTTTCTTTTCCATCCCGAAGAGCTTTGGGCTCCCTACCAGTTTCAACTCTCAGGGGCCTGATGAATAAGAAAATTGTTGGAGAGGGGGAAAGGTGTTATCTGCGAAAGTCTATTAGAACAGGACAACTAGCCTAGTTTCTCCTGGGCTCAGCCCCATGTCTGTTTTTCTTTTGTTGATTTTAATCTGTAACCTTTCACTATTAATACACCATAACCAAGAGTATAATAGAAAGTTGGGCTTGAAGATATGTAACTTAGAACTCTTGATATTCACTAGAATTTTTATTGATCTCCATTAAAACAAAGCATGGATTTGAAGAAAGTGTTAGTGATTATCTGCTTCCAAGCATTCAAATTATTTTCTTTAATGTAAAGTTCTGTATGAATATTTTCCCTGAGGCAGCTGGGAAAGGGGGCTTAATTAAGTTCATTGATTCAGTTGCAAATTCAGCTCAACATGTATTTCTAGAGAAACTGCTTCAAAAAATAGAAAATGTGGCTCGGTGCCTGTAGCTCAGTGGTTAGGCCACCAGCCACATACACCAAGGCTGACGGTTCGAGCCCGGCCCGGACCTGCTAAATAACAATGACAACTCCAACCAAAAAATAGCCAGGTTTTTTGGTGGGTACCTGTAGTCCCAGCTACTCGGGAAGATGAGGCAAGAGAATCGCTTAAGCCCAAGAGTTTGAGGTTACTGTGACCTGTGATGTCACAGCACTCTACAGAGGGTGACATGGTGATACTCTGTCTCAGGAAAAAAAACAAAAAAACAAAGGAAAATGTTATGTGAGTAGCCAATTTATTTGATGCAATAAATACCTTAAGTTGCATACTTATATGTCTCAACAACCAAATTAGTGGTTATAGTTGGCATATAAGTCTATATATAGTCTGGGGCAGGTAGAACAGATTCTATATCTTAATCAATAACGTGGCCCTTAGTACAATTTCATCCTTTTAATGAATATTAAATCTTCTTGACCAGAAACTCCTGGAGGTATTCACAAGGCATTTCATTTTTATAGCTACCAGTTACCTTTTTCTCTCACATCTTATGCTTCCAAAGTGTAATGATTCAGAAATTATGACTTAGAAATTAATCTTCTCTCTCCAACCCTTAAATTCTGATAACGTATTCCTTTTTTGTAGAGTTTGATGTTTGACACTGCATAAATATTTTGAAATATGTTTGAATCTTTTACATTTTGCTTGCAAAATAAATACCGCATAATGAATGCTATGTTAAGTACCTTTAAATCTTCCCGTTTTTCCTGAAACGCGATGGTCCTCATCCAGAAAAAAAGGATAAATTGATACTCATTTACATGTTTCAAGGTGAAAAGAACTCTCTATCGACTTACGGTGGCAGGCAACTGATGTGTATAAATGAAATCTGTAACACATATAGACATTCGTTTTCTAAACCATTTATGGAAAGATTTCATAAACAGAAACAGAGAGTAAATCAACAAAGGCTTTATTTCAATGTTTAACCGAAGTCTTTTTCTATTACGGTGTTGAAATACGATTGTCTGGAGTTCTGTCAGCTGGATTTTAAAATAGCTAACAAAAAACAGAGAATAAATCTGAACGTGATTTAAAAAAAAGGAAAACAAAATCTGAACATGATTAACAAAGCGTGTTAAAGGAACGGCGATGGTTTCATTTAAATAAAGTACAATAATAATGTGAGTCAATAGCACTGCAGTTATGGATGTGAAAGTATTTAGAAGTAGCGATCGGGGGCATGAATGAATTCAGATACATTCGAATTGAAAACAAAATAACAATCATTCTTCCTCACTGGGTCTGGCACAGTTTATGAGAAACAAAGTTAAGAGGCTGTAGATAAAATTTTGGTAAAAAAAAAATTAAAAAAAATATATATGCACTATTATTCCAAACTGTAAGTCTAAGTGCCAAGATTATTTATGAAAAAACATTCATAAGGAAGGACACAGATACATTAGTTTCCCGAGACTCCCATGACAAAATGCAGCAGAACGGGGGGCTTAAACCACTGACATTTCTTCTCTCACCTGCTAGAGGCTGGAAGTCCAAGGTCAAGGTGTGTCAGGCTGGTCTGCCCTAAGGCCTCGCTCCTTGGTGTGCAGACGCCGTCTTCTTCCTGCACCCTCCTGAGGTCGTCCCTCTGGGTATGGCTGGGTCGTCATCCCCGTAAGGTCCCAGTCCTAGTACATCAGGGCAAACCCTAGTGGCCTCAGTTTACCATACTTATATCTTTAAAGCATTTTTCTGTACATATGGTCATATTAAGGCTGCACTAAATGATATGAGTATATATTTTTGGAAGGAGCACACAATATAGTCCACACCAGTGGATAAGCTGTATTCACCGTCACTGCGGGAGTCTGCAAAGGTTCTCACATAGCGTAGACACAGCAATAAAAGTACCAGCATCTCCCTTCCACATTTGAAAATTGCAGCTTAATGCACAGATGAAATACACGATGATCAGGGACGATGAGCATTTTTTCAAATGTTTGTTCGCCATTCATCTGTCTTCTTCAGAGACGTTTCTGTGTCTCTTTCCCGGTGGTAGATGAGATTTTTTGCTCTTTTTTTTTTTTTTTTTTGTGGTTGTTTCTGTTGATCCATTTGAATTCTCTGTCGATTCTAGTTATCAACCCTTTGTCAGGTTCAAACCCTGCAAATACCTTTTCCCGTTCTGAAGGTTGTCTTTTTGTTGTACTTGTTTTGTCTTCAGCTGCGTTTTCACTCATGGCGCACCATGTATGGCACATCTCTCAGGAGTAGGACACAATTATAAGAGGGACTTTCCAGAAAAAAAAAAAGAAAGAAAAAATATATATGTATATATACATACGTATATGATGCTTGGCACAGAAAATCTCTTGACTCTTTTTTTTTTTTTTCTTTTTTATGGAATACTCCACAAATTAAGACAAGAAAAACGAGTTTTACAAATTACGTCATGGGCCAGGCACGGTGGGTTCACACCTGTCATCCTAGCACTCTGGGAGACCTAGGTGAGTGGATTGCCGAGCTCACAGGTTTGAGACCAGCCTGAGCAAGAGCAAGACCCCGTCTCTAAAACCAGCCTGCTACTGCGGTGGGCTCTTGTCATCCCAGCTACTTGGGAGGCTGAGGCAAGAGAATCACTGAAGCCCAAAAGCTGGAGGGTGATGTGAGTTGTGATGCCACAGAACTGTACTCAGGGTGACAAAGTGAGAGACCCTGTCTCAAAAAAGAAAAAAGAAATTATGTCAGAAATTATGTTACTTTGGAACCTTATGGATGAAACCAATACCCATAAATTGCTTGTAGAAAAGCTATATCAGAAAATGTGTATACAGTGCTTTGTATATATAGGTACGTACGGGACATTCTATATGTACCAGAAAGTGTATCTAATACAGATACAGGCATAGAGTAGATTCTGTCTTTACTAGATACTGTATCTATTTATACAGTATTTAGACTCCCTAAACACTGTATAGATAGACACAGTGTCTAGGAAAGATACTGTCAGGCGTTCTCAAACTGCGGCCTGCGGGCCACACGAGGCAGTGTAATTGTATTTGTTCCCGTTTTGTTTTTTTACTTCAAAATAAGATATGTGCAGTGTGCATAGGAATTTGTTCATAGTTTTTTTTTTTTTAAATGATAGTCCAGCCCTCCAACAGTCTGAGGGACAGTGAACTGGCCCCCTGTTTAAAAAGTTTGAGGACCTCTGGATAGTCTAAATTAGGCTGGTAGTCTAAACGCCATATGGCTGGATACAGTATCTAGTTTAGGCAGAATCTATCTACACCGTATGTGGTATCTATCTATACCAGGGTTTTCCACCTCTTTTATCTCACAGCACACTTGAATCTATAGATCAACTTCCACGGCATACTTCAATTATGTTGATCAAAAAAAAAAGAAAAGAGTGAAAAAAAAAAGAATATACTTACCATGCTTTGAATTTCTTTCAAAAGTAATTTAGCTAATGATCTTTACAAATATCTGTGGCACACCTCAGATCCTCTGACGGCTCGCCTGTTGACAATGACTGATCTATACGGTGTCCGGGAGAGATAGAATACTGGGCTGCATTTATCCGGGATGTTTGACTTGTCACCTGTCCTATAGATTTAAAGCTACACGCTTCATCTTTCCACACGTGTGGTTCTCACCTTTGGTGACTTTGCCCATGAGGTGGCAGCTGGAGATATTTTGGGCTGTCAAAACTGGAGAACAGTGCAGTTGGAATCGCATGGTGCAGTCCAGGGGTGAGGGTAACTGTCTGATAAGGCACAGGACGGCCCACACCCAATTGAGGGTCCCCTGGCCACCGCAGCTGACAGTGCTAAGTTTGAACCAGTATTCAGGGCGTGTCCTATCATTTCTTCAGCCTTGTTCACATTCTTCTGCTCATTTGCTGACACTTCAATTTAACTAAAGGAGAAGAAGGACCATTAATTCCCTTTCCCCTTATTACAGATTTCCTGTAACTTATCCTCATCTAACTAGTGGAGGTTGACGTGAGGCTCCATCAAGAATCTCCAGTGACCGAGTGCAGGACAGGGCAGAATTCTCTGCCGTCACTTTCCTGGTGTGTCATTACCATGCCTTCTCATTAATTGGCTCAATTTTCTATTTATCTACCCGCTCCCATCAACCGGGACCCAGGCTTCCTGGCTGGACAGCCCCTAATGAACGTTCTAAAAATTGCACAAATGAGTCATTGTTCTCTCTCCCCGTTTTAAGCAGAACCTGAACAAATTTAAATGTCAGTTGGTACTGTGGCTATAATAGGCAGATTGTGTTTCAAAATTACTCTTGCTAATATATTTTAAATAATGTAAGTGGAGAGAAGTTTAAATGTGTCCTGTACAAAGTGCATAATGAGGAATTTCTGTTCTCTCCTGCCCCATTATTACGATGATTGATAGTGAGGACTAAAGTCTAATAAATAATAAATGCCTCAACTAAAACTTCATTTCAATTAGAAACTAGGGCACAAGCTCCTTTGGAACAGATGAGGATTTAAAAAACGAGTTATTAACTTTGTACTGGCAGGTTTCTCACAATCTACTTCTCTGAATTACGCTATTCAATAAGCTGCTATTTTTACTGATTGATTTAAATAATATTAAAAGGTATGTTATTATCCTTTTGGAAAGCAATTCGGGTATTTATTTTCTCTTCATTTTTTGTAATAATGCAAGTATATTATGGTCATAGAAGCCATAAATATAACAAAATAAATGAAAAGATGAATAAATGAAAAAATGGTCATTTTTCAAAGAATAAAGTGTTAGAACAGTGTATTTATTAATTTCTTCTTTTGTAAAAAAAAAAACATAAAAATGTGTCAAAGACACACATCCTTCCCCATTTTAATGTAAATGTGTTTTTTCAATCCCAAAAAGCTATAACTGTGCATCACACAATTATTAGCATCTATGAAATAAAAAATATAGGTGATGTAAATGATGTTAATGCCCACAAGTCTGCCACCTTATTTTAATTTTTCTTTCCCGTGAAGTGAATGCCAAATGCCTCATTCACCCGAATATCCTAAAATGTTTTAGAAATGTGTCAAATAAAATCTTAACAGTGGCCAATTATCTACAATGACTAATTCTTACTCAGAATGTGGGAAAGAACATTGGCCATCCCTTTATCAATCCCCCAATTTATTTTTATTAATGAAGAAACATTGTACGAAGATAATATGGGGGGAAATGGATCAATAAGAATTGGAAAATGGAGAAGAGTGATGCATGATGACGTTTTCAAATTAATTGATAGGATGAGGTGATGATAGGGTCAAACGTTTGTGTGAAACTAGATTCGGAGGCCTCATTACAATCATGGTGGGTGGGAGATCAGGGAAGAGAGATGGGAGGAGAAATTTCACATATTACAAGTGGAGTAGTCTGTATCGAAAAGGCTAGGAATCAGAAGTGCTTGGGACTTTAAAAATTTTTATAATATTTGCATATACAGGCAGCACCTGTGGCTCAGTGGATAGGGCGCCAGCCCCATATGCCGAGGGTGGCGGGTTTGAACCTGGCCCTGGTCAAACTGCAACAAAAAATAGCCGGGCGTTGTGGCTGGCGCCTGTAGTTCCAGCTACTTGGGAGGCTGAGGCAAGAGAATCGCCTAAGCCTAGGAGTTGGAGGGTGCTGTGAGCTGTCATACCACAGCACTCTACAGGAGTGTCAAAGTGAGAGTCTGTCTCTAAAAAAAAAAAAAAATTGCATATACATCAGGAGATACCTTGGGATCAGGATTTGACCTTAAACATGAAATTTATTTGCATTTCTGACATACGTCACACACATATGCTGAAGGTACCTTTATACAATATTTTTAATAACGGGCTGCATGGAACAAAGTCTGTGTATATGAAACTATCAGAATGAAAAAATATCTCACTCTCAGCCACCCGTGTGGAAAACTGGTGTTTGGCATCAATCTCATTTCTGACTCTGAATTTATATGGTGAAAGGACAAAAACAATCATTTTATCCTGAGGACATTTGCTCTAGACTGTTTATCACAGCTCAACTTACATTCGCTAAAATGTGGAAACAGCCTAAATGCCCATTAATCCAAGAATGGATTAGCAAACTGTGGTATGTGTATGCCATGGAATACTATGCAGCCATGAAAAAGATGGAGACTTTACATCTTTTGTATTAACCTGGATGGAGGTGGAACACATTCCTCTTAATAAAGCATCACAAGAATGGAGAAGCATGAATCCAATGTACTCAATTCTAATATGAAACCCATAGGTGATGTAATATGTGCCCACATAAGAGAAAAATGTAAATCAATTCAAGGTAGGGGGTGGGGAACAACGGAGGTGGGAGAGAGGTGGGGGAGATGGGGATCACGGTGTGTGGCACAGCTCTTGGGGGCAGGACACAGTTATAGGAGGGACTTCAACTAACAAATGCAATCAGTGTTACCTAATTCTTTGCACCCTCAATGAACCTGAAACAATAAAAATAAAATAAATAATTCTAAATGTATTTATGTTCATTCATTCTTTATGAAGTTTTTGTTTCTAGTCTTCACCTTCAACGTTGTTATTCTTATTAAATTTTAAGCCTTTTTAGTTTTGTGAAGGCAAAAAATGGAAACCTAATAAACACATGTATGTGTAAAAATTTAAAAAAATTAAATAAATAAACAAAAATAAAAAAGATAGCCAAAAAATAAGCAATCATTTTTTACCCTTATTCACAAATAAATACTTACCAGTAAAAAAAAAAAAAAAAAAAAAAGAAGAAAAGAAAAGAAACAAACCATTAATATGGCAAAAAACAATGTGTTCAAGGTGACAAAACACCGCAATAGCATTATGAAAACACGGATATCAACTGGGTCTCAAAAACATCAGGTAACAGCTGGGTCTCAGAGTCCAACTGTGAATCCGTGTCTGGACAAGACAGTAAGTTCATGCTGTATTTTATTTATGTTTTTAGTGGAGAAGAGCCTGTATATGGCAGTCATCCCAACACCTAATCTTCGGGGATGATTTCAGCGTCCCCCCTCTGTCCAGCGCCTGCGACCACCTATCTGTGCTGTAGACAAACACTGTTGCTTCTTTGTTTCGTAACCATTGCTATCCAGAGCAGTACCAGTAAACCATTTCTGGCATTCTCAAAAAATACCTTTACACCACAGAGCATAGAATAAGTAAAAGGATCAAGAAGTCACTAATGTGGGCGGCGCCTGTGGCTCAGTGAGTAGGGCGCCGGCCCCATATACTGAAGGTGGCGGGTTCAAACCCAGCCCTGGCCAAACTGCAACCAAAAAATAGCCGGGCGTTGTGGCGGGCGCCTGTAGTCCCAGCTACTTGGGAGGCTGAGGAAAGAGAATCGCTTAAGCCCAGGAGTTGGAGGTTGCTGTGAGCTGTGTGAGGCCACGGCACTCTACCAAGGGCCATAAAGTGAGACTCTGTCTCTACAAAAAAAAAAAAAAAAAAAAAACTTAAAAAAAAAAAAGTGACTAATGGAAGTAGGTTTAAACAATGCAAGTGAATAATGGAAGTAGGTTCCCCGTGTGGGGCATTGTAGGGAACAAGCTATTAGTGACTTTTGTCCACACATTAAGTTTCCTTACATTAAGTTTCCTTACCCCTTGGGGGGTGCCTAAGTGGGAGAACCTATTAATAGCAGCATGTTTGAAAAAGATACATTGCAGGCTGGGTGCCCATAGCACAGTGATTACAGCCCAGGTCAGCTCAACAACAATGACAGCTGTCACAAAAAATAGCTGGGCATGGTGGCAGGTGCCTGTAGTCCCAGCTACTTGGGAGGCTGAGGTAAGAGAATCACTTAAGCCCAAGAGTTTGAGGTTGCCGTGAGCTGTGATGCCATGGCACTCTACCCAGGGTGACATAGTGAGACTCTGTCTAAAAAAAAAAAGAAAGAAAGAAAAGAAAAAAGAAAGGAAAAAGATACAGTGCATCTGAATGACCCAGGAAAAGTCTTTTATCCCATGGGAATGTTGAACAAACTGTGAGTGTCCACGTGGGTTTAGATTGCAACACACATGAAGTCAGGTGTGAACTTTTCTACTTGTGGTATTGCATCGGTGCTCAAAGGGTTAAGTATTTTTGGAGAATTTCAGATTTTGGTTGTTCAAGTTAGGGATGCCCAAAGTGCAATATGAATGTGTTTGTTTGGTCTCCTTTCCAAGCGGGGGAGGTTATTTATTTTTGCATTAAAAGTCTCCTCTTTTCCTCCCCTCATATCTTCTGCCCCTGAAAACTCTCTCAAGGATGACAATCTTGGATTATGAATGTCCTGTGGTCCCAGGGTCTAACTTTTGGTATTCCTATTCATCAAACGGAGACTTCAGGCTCCAGGGCTGAGCCAAATTTCTGGAAGGAGGTGGCTTAAGGGACCACCTTTCCCAAGAAAGGTTAATGCATCATTTCTGTTCCAGCAAATATGACTAATCTGAATTACTGTTGGTGCCACTTAACATGGACTCTACGGGTAAAGCATTATTTCTTGTGTTCCCTTCTCCTCTAATGCCATGCATTAAAAATCTATCAGAACACTGGGGAATTGTCAACAGTCTGCAGAGGGTAAATCCATTTCTATCACGCTACAAGCTGTGGCATAGACTACATGCTGTTATTTGCAAGTGGTACTTCAGAGCTTATAATTACCTTAAAGTACAAACCAAGAAACAAATCTTACACTTTTCCAACACTCTCAGAAATGCAAGCTCTCATTTTTGTTTAAAATCTCTTGAATGCCTATGATATAAAGGTTACAGGTGCATTTACCTTCCAACGTGAAAAGCAAGATGACCCTTACTGAATGCAACATCTCTGTACCTCACTCTCCGGATCTGGCATTTAAGTTATGGAAATATATCTGGTAGGAAAATTGAAACTCTTAAATCTGCCATGTGAGCTGAGATTGTAGTAAAGTGAGAACATGACTTTAGGTATGTAATCCCTGTGTAACTACAAGTGTCTGCACGTTTTGAAATCCCACAGGCAAAGCTAAGCAGAAACCACCTCACCCTCACCTCGCATGCACCCATATTCCAAACAGCTTGGTTTCTGGAGAAAATTACCAAATCAAATTGGGATTAATTTTAATACCCTTGGAAATCCAAAAGTTTCAAGACTGTGATTTGCTCTTTTCTTAGAATTAATAACATTTCCAGCAGCAAATATGCATGTGTGTGTATAATAAAGCTGTGTTGCTATCTTATTATATAATATTTCCAGGGACTTTTAAAAAGCACTGTTTTTCAATTTATAGATCAGAGTACTATTGATGTCTAGTTTAATGGGTTCACTTAGAATTGTTCTGCAAAGGTCCTATAAAGTAGACTCTTTACTTACTCTCTTTGGTGATGATGAGTTCCTTTCCAGGACCCCCTTCTCATCCAAAATGCATGGAAGTTCAATTCTCTTCTATAAAGTGGTATAGTATTTGCATTTAACCTATGCCCATTCCCCTGTATGCTTTAATCATCTCTAGATTACTTATAACACAACATAAATGCTATACACAGAGTTACTTTTTTTCTTTTCTTTTTTTTTTTATTGTTGGGGATTCATTGAGGGTACAATAAGCCAGGTTACACTGATTGCAATTGTTAGGTAAAGTCTCTCTTGCAATCATGTCTTGCCCCCATAAAGGATACACAGAGTTATTATACTCTACTTTTTTTTTTAGACAGAGTCTCACTTTGTCACCCTAGGTAGAGCGCCGTGGTGTCACAGCTCACAGCAACCTCAAACTCTTGGGCTTAAGCGATCCTCTTGCCTCAGTCTTCCAAGCAGCTGGGACTACAGGCGCCCGCCACAACGCCCGGCTATTTTTAGAGATGAGGCCTTGTTCTAACTTAGGCTGGTCTCGAACTCATGAGCTCAGGCAAACCACCCATCTCGGCCTCCCAGAGTGCTAGGATTATAAGTGTGAGCCACCCTGCCTGGCCTTATACTCTGTTATTATCTTTTTTTTGAATTTTTTGTTGTTGTTGTTCTATTTTTACAGTTTTTTTTCCAAATTTTTTTTTTTTTTATTGTTGGGGATTCATTGAGGGTACAATAAGCCAGATTACACTGATTGCAATTGTTAGGTAAAGTCCCTCTTGCAATCATGTCTTGCCCCCATAAAGACATGCATTTGGTTAAAAATGTAGGTGGAAGGCCAGGTGTATATAAATTATAAATGTGTGTGTGTGTAGGGGGGCATTCTGAATTATATATCACATGATATTGAGTAAAGATCGCTTAGATGTTTGGATATAGCATAAATAATCATCTATGTGGTTACAGGATAATCCTCCCTAAAGACATGAAGGAAAACTTTATTTTATTTTATGTGCTTATGCATAATTGACGTGACAATATTGACCTATTGTTGTTTATAAAAGTGACTTTGAGTCCATCAAACAGGGGAGAGTTTTGAGAGTATCCCTTTGATAAGGAGGAAAGCCTATCTGATGTACCAACTTCGTAAAGTGCTCTGAAATAGTTTAAACTCTAAACATATGAAAAAATGCTCTTCATCCTTAATTCTTAGAGAAACGCAAATCAAAACCATCCTGAGATACCATCTAACCCCAGTGAGAATGTCCCACATCATGAAATCTCAAAACTGCAGATGCTGGCGTGGATGTGGAGAGAAGGGAACACTTTTACACTGCTGGTGGGACTGCAAACTAATACAACCTTTTTGGAAGGAATTATGGAAAACCCTCAAAGAACTCAAGCTAGACCTCCCGTTTGATCCTGCAATCCCATTACTGGGCATCTACCCAGAAGGAAAAAATTCCTTTTATCATAAGGACACTTGTACTAGACTGTTTATTGCAGCACAATTTACAATCACCAAAATGTGGAAACAGCCTAAATGCCCACCAACCCAGGAATGGATTAACAAGCTGTGGTATATGTACACCACGGAATACTATTCAGCCATTAAAAAAGTGGAGACTTTACATCCTTTGTATTAACCTGTATGGAAGTGGAAGACATTATTCTTAGTAAAGCATCACAAGAATGGAGAAGCATGAATCCTATGTACTCAATTTTGATATGAGGACAATTAAGGACATGGTGGGGGTGGGGAAAGGAAGAGCAGAGAGAGGGAAGGAGGGAAGAAGGTGGGGCCTTGGTGTGTGCCACACCTTTTGGGGGCAAGACACGATTGTAAGAGGGACCTTACCTAACAAATGCAATCAGTGTAACCTGGTTTCTTGTACCCTCAATGAATCCCCCCCAAAAATAGTTTAAGCTCAACCTTTGTGTCTTCCCTCAAAATGTGATTCTCAGATAAATGAAATCACAATCTAAGTAAAAGAGACTTTCTTTGTTCCATTATAAATACCAGCAGGAGAGCTCCAGCTTATGAAAATGTTAAAACTGGGAGTGCATAACAGGGTACAAACTCTAATGCAATTATTTAACTTGAGAATGGAGTCATATATTTGAGAAACTGTTGAGGATATTGATGTTTTACCTGGATATTAAAAAAAAAAATGAACTTTAGGTCAGTACAGAATAACTTTTTTTTTTGCAGTTTTTGGCCAGGGCTGGGTTTGAACCCACCACCTCTGGCTTAAGGGACAGGTGCCCTACTCCTTTGAGCCACAGGTGCCACCCTAGCATAACATTTTTAAAACCTTAGCTACCCAGGCCTTCTTACACTTGATTTTTTTTTTTTTTTTTTGACACAGAGTCGTAAGCTGTCGCCCTGGGTAGAGTACCGTGGTGACACAGCTCACAGCAACCTCAAACCCTTGGGCTGAAGCAATTCTCTTGCCTCAGCCTCTCAAGTAGCTGGGACTGCAGGTGCCCACCACAACATCTGGCTATTTTTTCGTTGTAGTTGTCATTGTTGTTTAGCTGGCCCGGGCCAGCCTTGAACCCGCCAGCCTTGGTGTATATGGCTGGCGTCCTACTCACTAAGCTACGGGCGCTGAGCCTCCACTTGCTATTTTTGAGATTTTACTATTCTTATGCCCATATTTAAAAGGAAACACATATAACTTGCTATGGCAGTTGACCTGTGCATGAAATAGCCCACGTGAGTGAAGATTTCAAGCACAGTTATTTTAGTTGGCTTTTCATTTTCAGGGAGGAGATTGAGGAATCATAGCAGTTGTTAGTTCTGTTCATTTGACTAATACCTCAAGGCAGGAATCAAATGCATCATTTATAGAATCCTATACTGATCCTTTTGTATTTCTGAGCAAGGCTCTTCCTCCCACATGAATTGAGTCAATGAAATGGAACCCACGGTAAAAAATGTCTGATTTCATTAGCAATAGAGAAGTTTGAATGCAGAAAAGATTGCATGTCCCCGAAAATGACTTGTGGTCTTGCGGCAGCAAAGCAGAGGATTCGGCGTGTGGCCCTGGAAATACCATGCTTGTGAGTCAGTCCCATCACTTTGGCTTCTGAAAGAAAAATATTGGCATTTTCGCTGTTTTGTTTGTTCTCACCTGGTTCACACAGCGTCTCCGTGACAGCTGTGTAAATAGTCATTTAAGCCCCTTTTCTGAGCGTATCTCCACTATCTCACTTTTATTAGCCACAATGTGTGAGTTGCCGCCGTGAGTCCCCTAGCTGGGATGTTCATCACTAGCACATCATACCTCCTGCTTCTGGGGAATCACAGCAAACAGGCAGCCAGAACTGAAAGCGGACTCTCGTTTGCAGCCAACCCCTTTGCTCAGGAATTGAAAGATTGTGGAGAGGGCAGACCTTCCAGCCTCAGACAATTTTTTCTCATACCTGCTTAGCGCTCAGAAAGTAGAGGGCTGCATGCCAGTTCCCACATTGCAGGGAAAAATCATTTTCCTTCTCTTGGAAAGAGTGTTGCTGGTTCTCATGCCGCTTATGATAGGGTGTCATCACTCATTACTGATGACATGTAGGAGATAAACCATTCCTGTCAGTACCAACCTCTACCACTTCCCTCATCTCCTGGAAAACAGGACAGGCGTTGACCAGTGGAGAAGGCACTGGGGGCTTCGCCAGCAACTTTGGCCCTGACTCTTAAAGAAGTCACTTGATTTTACAGCCCTCATAACAGTGATCTTTCCCTAGTATACATTAAAATTCATGGTGGCTCCAATATATTTTTTTTAACTGAATGGTGATTAAATTTGGGCACAGCTGAAGCTAGTAAAAGATTAACACCATCCTTGATGTTGAAATCACGGCACTGACATAATTATCATAGACGCAAGTGGTGCCTATTTCTGAAATGTGTCAGAGTCATTCAGAAAAGGATATTTATGTTTTCTTTTCTAGACTTAGAGGTGACCTCTCTGCTTGTAGAATCAAGTTTTTTTCAGACATTCAGTCAAGTTTAGATTGCTACTGTCTGCAACTCTATGTTGCCATAGGATACTTGCTAGGTGAAGTTGAGATTAAGACACTAAGTGAGGCTGGGCATCTTGGCTCATGCCTGTGATCCCGGCACTCTAGGGGGCCGAGGCAGGTGGATTGCTTGAGCTCGGGAGTTCCAGACCAGCATGAACAAGAGTGAGATCTCGTCTCTACTAAAAATAGGAAAACTAGCTGGGTGTTGTGGCAGGTGCTTGTAGTCCTAACTACTTGGGAGGCTGAGGCAAGACGATTGCTCAAACCCAGGAATCTGAGGATGTTGTGAGCTATGATGCAAGAATACTCTACTCAGGATGACAGACAGAGACTGTCTCAAAAAAAACAAATGGAAAAAAAAGACATTATGTGAAATTGGGATTAAGATACTATGTGTGTGTGTGTATCTTACCTTGGATAATTTCATTCATAGATTTTTTTCACACTAAGATTTCTCAAACACACTTAATCCTGTCAAGAGCACACACTCTGTTAAATATCAACCCATTTGTGGTAAAATGATTATTGATCTTCTGGGTAGAAACCTAGTAATGGAATTGCAGGATCAAATGGAAGTTTGTGGAGGATTCTCCATACTTCATTCCAGAAAGGTTGTATTAGTTTGCAATGGCTCTGTTAATCAGTTTGATTTAAGCATTATGTGTTGTATATCAAATTAGCACCTTGTACGCCATAAATGCATAGTTATGATTCTAATTAAAAAATAATAAAAATAATAAAATAATAAAAATAATCGACCGATTTGTTGAATTAGCTATCCTATCCAGAAATGTTATTAGAATTCCACAGATAGATGATCAAGAAACAGAATACAATGGCTTTTGACAACTCCTGAGCATTTTCACATCCCCTGTGGGGATTTAAACTTGTTACTCAGATTTTGAAAACTCTGTGATTAAATTTCACTCTACTTTTTATCTTTTTAATTTTTTTCTACTTTTTAAAATTAAGTAGGACAAATCTATTACTACTCTTTAGTTGATCTGTGCATCTAATCTGTTAATAAAGGAGTTGTGAGAGCAGGTGATTATATCACAAAGGAAGATGGATGAATAGATAGATAGGTAGATGGAGAGGAAGAGAGAGAGAGACAGAGAGAGCGATAGATAGATAGATAGATGAGATGGATGGATAGATAGATAGATAGATGAGATGGATAGATGGATGGATAGATAGACAGATAGATAGATAGAAGCAGATAGGTAGATGGATGGATGGATATATATATAGATAGATAGATAGAAAGAGAGATAGGTAGATGGATGGATGGATAGATAGATAGGTAGATGGATGGATAGATGGATGAATGGATGGATGGATAGATAGATACATGGAGAGATAGGTAGATGAATGGATAGATGCATGGATAGATGGACGGATGGATAGATGGATGGATGGATGGATAGATAGATAGATAGATAGATAGATAGATAGATAGATAGATAGTTAGATAGATAAATAGGAGAGATAGGTAGATGGATGGATGGGTGGATGAATGGATGGATGGGTGGATGGATGGATGGATAGATAGATAGATAGATAGATAGATAGATAGATAGATAGATAGATATAAGGAGAGATAGTTGGATGGATGGGTGGATGGATGGATGGATAGATAAATGGATGGATAGATAGATGGATAGATAGATAGATGGATAGATAGATAGATGGATGGATAGATAGATAGATAGATAGATAGATAGATAGATAGATAGATAGATAGATAGATAGATAGAAGGAGAGATAGGTAGATGGATGGATAGATGGATGGATGGATGGATAGCTATATAGACAGATAGATACATGGAGAGATAGGTAGGTGGATGGATAGATGGATGGATGGATGGACAGACAGACAGATAGATACATATATACATACATACATACATACATTTACATGACTACCTGCTGATAAGCCATGACTTGGGATTATCAACCTTATCACCTTCCATGACAAATTGAGCTTTATCATATTAAAGCTATTTGGTTGTATCTCTGCTCTTACACTCTTTCCCTTTGGAAATCTTCTTAGGTTTCCTATATGTTTTTCTTCATCAAGAGTTTAAAGAGTTGAAGATTTCTCAAAGATGCATTTTCTCTCCCAGCTGTCCCAATTATCAACTGTTTTTGTGTAGAGTTGACTTTTTCTTGTGATCAAAGTACTAAGCCACTTCCATTCTTTTACAGAAAACACAATATACATGATAGGAAGATACAGCAATTTTTAAAAATGCATTTTAAAGTAGCTTTATTTCTCAATGCATATATAATTAAAACAGCGATCACATTCTATTATTTGGGCAGAAGATACTATTTTGTATCAAATGCTACCTGTCACCTTAAAAGATAGTTTCTTAACTTCAAAAACACTGAGTAAGTAACTCTTGCATAAAAGAAGTTTTAAAAATAAAAATGTCATATCTAACAATAGACCTGACATTATCAAGAGAGAAGAGATACTAAGAAATTAATTGAACTAACTGGTTGTTGTTCCATGAAGAAAGGAAAGAATTTTTCATCTAAACTGGGCACTTTGCTTCTCCAAAAACTGATTGTTATATTGTGAAATCATTAACTTTGGGTTACCCATCAAGACTCTACCATGTGTCAAGCAATGATAAAAGGATGCCTTGAGTTTCTGTGCTTGCTCATGAAAAGAAAATCATAATGTTAAGGATGAATTAATTGGTTTAAACATCCTCCCAAATTTTAAAGCAGACCACACATTTGACCATTTGCTAAGTCATCATCTCTAGACAAAGAATAGCCATTGGCGACTTTGCAAAGAATGTCAAAATGCAAAGCGACTTTATTTATTTGTTTATTTTCTCATTTTTGAGACAGAGTCTCACCCTGTCACCCTGGGTACAGTGCCATGGCATCACAGCTCACAGCAACCTCAGCTCCTGGGCTCAAGCGATCCTCCTGCCTCAGCCTCCCTAGTAGCTGGGACTACAGGCACCTGCCACAACCAATGCCAGGCTAGTTTTGTGTATATGGGGTCTCTCTCTTGATCGGGCTGGTCTCAAACACCTGAGCTCAGGGGATCCGACTGCCTCAGCCTCCCAGAGTGCTGGGATTACAGCTTTGAGCCATTTGCAAACCCTTTTAAATAAAGAAAGACTTGGAAATCATTGTAATGCTAGAATGTGTATTTGTTCAGTCATGAATCAAAAATCTTGAGAGAGTGCCAAGACAGGCAATGATGAATCCTACCAAGATGCGGAGAATGAAGAACACTTGTATGATGTTGCCAGGACAGACTGGATATTTTGTTTTTTTTTTTATCAGTGAGATCCTATAATCTCTAAATTTTATTCCGCATATTGAGCTATACTCTAACCAATATGGTAGCCATGAACCACATATGGCTCTTTGGATTCAAACTGAAGTAAATTAAAAGTAAATACATTTTAAGGTTAACTATGTTAGTTAAATTTCAAAATACTTAGCAAACATATGTGGCCAGTGGCTGCCATGTGGGAAAGAGCAACCCTAGAATTTTGTCATCACTGAATTGACCTCTACTGAAGAGCCCTCATGTAAACTATAAGAAGGGCTACTGTTTCCACTGGAAACAACATCACACACTGTATTTTAAGGCCAATGTCAAAGAATCAAAATAATAGCATGAATGAAATGAATAAAACTAAGATATTGTGAAGAAGTTTTGCATGTTACTTATAAGAAAAAAGGATCTTTTATTTCATTTATTTATTTATTTATTTAAGAAACAAGGTCTCACTCTCTTGCCTCAGCTGGATTGCAGTGGCAAGATCATAGTTCATTTTCAGCCTCCAACATTTGGGCTGGAGCCATCCTCCTGCCTCAGCCTCCCCGAATAGCTGAGTATAGATCCTAAAGCCACTGTGCCCAGCTAATTATAAATATAAATAAATAAATATATATATCATAATATATATGTGTATATATATTTTAAAATATATATATATGTTTTTAACTTTTGGAGAAATGGAGTCTCACTATGTTGTGCAGGCTGGTCTTGAACTCTCGGCCTCAAGCAATCCATCCTTCTTGGCCTCCCAAAGTGCTGAGATTACAAACATAAACCATTACTCCTAGCCTTAATCTAAAGATTCACTTGAAATACAATAAAATTAAGGAAAATGAATATTTTAAAATATAACAAAGGCATTAATTATGAAATTGACTCATGATGAAATATAGCCTGACATTTAAATTTTGCTTTTTTTGTTCACATTTTGAAGGACGATGAGATAAAATTCTCCAAATGTTGTTAAACAGAGAAAACAAACATATGAATACATGAAATGTACACCAAATAAAGATTCTGGTGCTATTTCACCTCCTTAATTAGTCTACTCAGAAATTTCTAAAAGTCAGTTATTCTACTGAGAAATTTCCAGCATTTGTGGAGTGCCTATGCAATATATTTTAATCATAAAAGGCATCATATTTCATGGAAAATATGAAATGTAGCTAATGAATTTTTTATAATTGTAAAAATAAGTTTTAAAAAGTTGGACAGATGTGATATATCTTCTGTTTTATTTATTTATTTATTTATATATTTTTTTGAGACAGTCTCACTTTGTCACCCTCAGTAGAGTGCTGTGACGTCACAGCTCACAGCAACCTCAAACTGTTGGGCTCAAGCGATTCTCTTGCCTCAGCCTCCCAAGTAGCCGAGACTACAGGCGCCCGCTACAGCACCTGGCTATTTATTTATTTATTTATTTATTTATTTATTTTTGTTGTTGTTGTTGTAGTTGTCACCATTGTTTGGCAGGCCTGGGCTGGGTTCAAACCTGCCAGCTCCAGTGTATGTGGCTGGTAGCTACTGAGTTACAGGCACTAAGTCTGGGATCTGAGCTTTGCTTGAAAATCCTTACTGTGGAATGTTCAAAAGCCTATTTGTGAACTGTTGGTACATTAACTGATTCAGGTCTTTGTGGTAGAATTTCTATCGTCAAGTCGACATTTCTCCTTCCCCTTTTAAATGCTGCCTAACCTCGAATTAAAGGGGGGGAAAAAGTAGAAACAGCCTTCAGCACATAACGCTCCAGGTGACACATTTCCATGAATAGAAGAAGAGGTGTATTTTTTTGTCACCATAGGACTGGTGCCACTGTCAGATGTCTGAGCAGAAGGTGAGTCTGTATGAATCACCAAGTTTGGAGCTTCTGGAAGCTTCCATTGAGATTGTTTTTAAATCTGCCTATTCTTTTCGGAATGATGGGAGCTTTTGTTTCCCTCCAAAAACAAACAAACAAACAAACAAACAAACTTTCTTTCTTGGAATCCCTAGAGTAGCTTCTGTTTACTTGCCAAAACCATTACAGATGCCATCCTAAAAGGACAGGGATAGAAGATTTTGCCATCCAGAAAACCACCCTTCACTCTGTGGATAACTTATTACTGGGCAGTGGATGAAAAAGCCAATTCTGTTGGAATAAATGGATAAATTTCTTTGCTGGAAACAACTCTCTGATCTAATTATTTAATTCCAATTCACTGCAGTTGTTTATTTTACATCAATTAAACCAGCGGTTCTCAACCTGTGGGTCACAACCCCTTTGAAACAATGAAAATACACCGCGGCCTTAGGAAGGTTGAGAACCACTGAATTAAACACTTCCAATGCTCACCTATCAAATTCATTGATAACTATGTTCAGTCCATATTAATGTCTGAGTTAAGTATTGAAAAGATGCACTTTCTAGAGCCGGCAAATGTCTTTGCCTGCCCTATAACAAAGTTTGAGGGTAAGTACTTTAGATATTATTTTTTCTTTACCTTTATTTTATAATTACACAAAACTCATATCAATCCATGAAGAGTCACTAGTTTGGGTTGGAACATGACTGGAATTCTTTTTTCTCTAAACAACCATGCATGCAATTCTTACATGGTGGTGTTGGAAAAAATAAGTCTGATATGGGTAATGGTAAGACTGGGATTTGAGCAACTTTTTAGAATAATGTTGGAGACATCATAAGAATAACTGTAACTTGAAACTATTTCTTTCCATAGTGTTTAAAGTGCCTGAGTTTGCATTTTCTTTCTTTCTTTTTTTTTTTTTTATTAAATCATAACTTACTTTTTGTAGAACATCTTTCTGGGGCACCAGTTTTAAATTCCTAAGCAAGGGATAAATAAAACTGTATTTAATCAATTTCATTTGTTGCACACTCTGGTTCAGATTTATGCAAAATCGAGATAAAGAGTAGAAAAGCCTCTACTTTCAGGAATAAAATTTTATAATAAGTTGTGGCTCTGTGATTGTTTTTCTCTATAACTGTACACAGATACTCATTTTCATACCTGTTTTATGTGCTTGCCTATTAATTTCATCAATAAACTAGTGCCTTCTGCATTTGAGTGTTTAATTCAGTATATACAAACATTTATTTTAAAAAGTTTAAGCACATACACACCTCATTTTTTAGTCAAAAATGCGCACTCCATATATCCTTTATATCCATAGAAGTTGCTGAACACAATAAGAAAACTTATGTTGTAGTTAATAGAATAGAATTTTGTGCAAGGTTAGTAAGATAAATATACTGCTGCTTAAAAGATTAAGAAAAAGTAGATTTTATGGTCACAAAAGCAAACATTCTATCAACATTGTTTCTTTAGCTTATACCCACTGTCTACAGTGGGCTTGGAAAACCTTTTCAATAATGGACAATTCGTTGCTGTTTATGTACTTTGCTACCTTGGGTACATTCTGGACTAAGTGTGAGCAATGGACTTAGATATCAAGAAACCAAATGGTTTTCTTAAACTGTAGGACTTGCATCCAATCTCAGCCCAAATCTCAATGTTTTTCCCACTCTGGGTGCCTGAGAAGCTGCGTTGCACGCGCGCACACACATACACACACACACACATTCCATCAAAAGAAATGCAAATATTTCATCCTTTCCAAGTCTTGGTCACCATTGCATACTTTACAAGACATCTCTTGGGCTCTTAAATGCATTTAGCATTTAATTTCTTTTTTTTATTATTAAATCATGCTGTGTACATTAATGCGACTGTGGGGCACCATACACTGGTTTTATAGACTGTTTGACACATTTTCATCACACTGGTTAACATAGCCTTCCTGGCATTTTCTTAGTTATTGTGTTAAGACATTTACATTCTACATTTACTAAGTTTCACATGTACACTTGTAAGATGCACCGCAGGTGTAATCCCACCAATCACCCTCCCTCCACCCATCCTCCTCCCTCCCTCCCCTCCCTCTCCCCCTTCCCCTATTCTTAGGTTATAACTGGGTTATAGCTTTCATGTGAAACCCATAATTTTGTTTCATAGCAGGGCTTAGTACATTGGATACTTTTTCTTCCATTCTTGAGATACTTTACTAAGAAGCTCCATCCATGTAAACATGAAGGAGATAAAGTCTCCATCTTTCTTTAAGGCTACATAATATTCCATGGTACATATACCACAATTTATTTATCCATTCATGGATTGATGGGCACTTGGGCTTTTTCCATGACTTAGCATTTATGAAATGAATTGGGCTGCAATAAACATTCTGGTACAATTTTTTTTTTTTTTGCAGTTTTTGGCCGGGGCTGGGCTTGAACCCACCACCTCCGGCATATGGGGCTGGCACCCTACTCATTGAGTCACAGGCCCCACCCACAAATATCTTTGTTATGATGTGATTTTTGGTCTTCTGGGTATATACCTAGTAGAGTAATTATAGGATTGAATGGCAGATCTATTTTTAGATCTCTAAGTGTTCGCCAAACATCTTTCCAAAAGGAATGTATTAATAATTTTCAAGAGCATGGGCTCAGCAAAGTTGGGCAGGGTAAGAATGGAAGAAGCCTCAAAACAGATACAGACTCAGGGTGAAAGGATTTTCATCCATATTTCAGGCAAACGGTAACCAGAAAAAAGCAGGTGTTGCAATTTTATTTGCGGATACAATAGGCTTTAAACCAACAAAAGTAAGGAAGGACAAGAATGGTCACTTCATATTTGTTAAGGGTAAAATTCAATAACATGAGATTCCAATTATTAATATCTATTCACCCAACCAGAATGCACCTCAATTTATAAGAGAAACTCTAACAGACATGAGCAACTTGATTTCCTCCAACTCCATAATAGTCGGAGATTTTAACACTCCTTTGGCAGTGATGGATCGAGCCTCCAAAAAGCTGAGTAAAGAAATTCTAGATTTAAATCTAACCATTCAGCATTTAGATTTAGCAGACATCTACAGAACATTTCATCCCAGCAAAACTGAATACACATACTTCTCATCAGCCCACGGAACTTACTCCAAAATTGATCACATCTTAGGTCACAAGTCTAACCTAAGTAAATTTAAAGGAATAGAAATCATTCCATGCATCTTCTCGGACCATCATGGAATAAAACTTGAGATGAGTAACAACAGGAATCTGCATACTCATACAAAAACATGGAAGTTAAATAACCTTATGCTGAATGATAGCTGGGTCAGAGATGAGATCAAGAAGGAAATTGCCAAATTTTTGGAACAAAACGACAATGAAGACACGAACTATCAGAACCTCTGGGACACTGCAAAGGCAGTTCTAAGAGGGAAATTTATAGCACTGCAAGCCTTCCTCAGGAGAACGGAAAAAGAGGAAGTAAGCAACTTAATGGGACATCTCAAGCCACTGGAAATGGAAGAACACTCCAACCTCAAATCCAGTAGAAGAAAAGAAATAAGCAAAATCAGAGCAGAACTAAATGAAATTGAAAACAAAAGAATAATACAACAGATCAATAAATCAAAAAGCTGGTTTTTTGAAAAGGTCAACAAAATAGGTTGGCCAACCTAATCAGGAAAAAACGAGTAAAATCTCTAATCTCATCAATCAGAAATAACAAAGAAGAAATAACAACAGACTCCTCAGAAATCCAAAAAATCTTTAATGAATATTACAAGAAACTTTACTCTCAGAAATATGAAAATCTGAAGGAAATTGACCAATACTTGGAAGCACGTCACCTTCCAAGACTTAGCCAGAATCAAGTGGAAATGTAGAACAGGCCCATATCAAGTTCAGAAATAACATCAACCATACAAAATCTCCCCAAAAAGAAAAGCCGGGGACCAGATGGTTTTACATCAGAATTCTACGAAACCTTTAAAGAGGAATTAGTACCTATATTACTCAACCTGTTCCAAAATGTAGAAAAAGAAGGAAGACTACCCAACACGTTCTATGAAGCAAACATCACCCTGATCCCCAAACCAGGAAAAGACCCAAAAAGAAAAGAAAATTATAGACCAATATCACTAATGAATATAGATGCAAAAATATTCAACAAGATTCTAACAAACAGAATCCAGCAACATATCAAACAAATCACACATCATGACCAAGTTGGTTTTATCCCAGGGTCTCAAGGCTGGTTCAATATAAGTAAATCTATAAATGTAATTTAGCACATAAACAAATTAAAAAACAAAGACTATATGATTCTCTCAATCGATGCAGAAAAAGCTTTTGATAACATCCAATATCCTTTCATTATCAGAACACTTAAGAAAATTGGTATAGAAGGGACATTTCTTAAACTGATAGAGGCCATCTACAGCAAACCCACAGCCAATATCATATTGAATGGAGTTAAATTGGAAACATTTCCACTCAGATCAGGAACCAGACAAGGCTGCCCATTGTCTCCATTGCTTTTTAAGATTGTAATGGAAGTTTTAGCCACCACAATTAGGAAAGAAAAGACAATCAAGAGTATCCACATAGGGTCAGAAGAGATCAAACTTTTGCTCTTCGCAGATGATATGATTGTATATCTGGAAAACACTAGGGATTCTACTAAAAAACTCTTAGAAGTGATCAAGGAATACAGCAGCGTCTCAGGTTACAAAATCAACATTCATAAATCAGTAGCCTTTATATATACCAACAATAGTCAAGTTGAAAAAACAATTAAGGACTCTATCACATTCACAGTAGTGCCAAAGAAGATGAACTATTTGGGAGTTTACCTAACAAAGGACGTGAAAGATCTCTATAAAGAGAACTATGAAACTCTAAGAAAAGAGATAGCTGAGAATGTGAAATGGAAAAATATACCATGCTCATGGTTGGGAAGAATCAACATTGTTAAAATGTCCATACTACCCAAAGCAATATATAATTTCAACGCAATCCCCATTAAAGCTCCACTGTCATACTTTAAAGATCTTGAAAAAACAATACTTTGTTTTAAATGGAATCAGAAAAAACTTCAAATAGCCAAGACATTACTCAAAAATAAAAACAAAGCAGGAGGAATCACGCTACCAGACCTCAGACTATACTACAAATCAATAGTGATCAAAACAGCATGGTATTGGCACAAAAACAGAGAAGTAGATGTCTGGAACAGAATAGAGAACCAAGAGATTTATCCATCTAATTACCATTATTTAATCTTTGACAAGCCAATTAAAAACATTCAATGGGGAAAAGATTTCCTATTTAACAAATGGTGCTGGGTGAATTGGCTGGCAACCTGTAGAAGACTGAAACTGGACCCACACCTTTCACCATTAACCAAGATAGACTTTCACTGGATTAGAGATTTAAACCTAAGACATGAAACTATAAAAATACTAGAAGAGAGTGCAAGGAAAACCCTTGAAGAAATTGGGTTGGGCAAGTTTTTTCTGAGAAGGACCCCCTGGGCAATTGAAGCTGCTTCAAAAATACACTATTGGGACTTGATCAAACTAAAAAGCTTCTGCACAGCCAAGACCACAGTAAGTAAAGCAAGCAAACAGCCCTCAGAATGGGAAAAGATATTTGCAGGTTATGTCTCCGACAAAGGTTTAATAACCAGAATCCACAGAGAACGCAAACACATTAGCAAGAAAAGAACAAGGGGTCCCATTGCAGGCTGGGCAAGGGACTTGAAGAGAAACTTCTCTGAAGAAGACAGGTGCACGGCCTTCAGACATACGAAAAAATGTTCATCATCTTTTATCATCAGAGAAATGCAAATCAAAACTACTTTGAGATATCATCCAACTCCAGTGAGACTAGGCTACATCACAAGATCCCAAGAGCAGAGATGTTGGCGTGGATGTGGAGAAAAGGGAACACTTTTGCACTGCTGGTGGGAATGCAAATTAATACATTCCTTTTGGAAAGAGATATGGAGAACACTTAGAGATCTAAAAATAGAACTGCCATTCAATCCTGTAATCCCTCTACTGGGGAAGACCAAAAATCATATCATAACAAAGATATTTGTACCAGAATCTTTATTGCAGCCCAATTCATAATTGCTAAGTCATGGAAAAAGCCCAAGTGCCCATCGATCCACGAATGGATTAATAAATTGTGGTATATGTACACCATGGAATATTATGCAGCCTTAAAGAAAGATGGAGACTTTACCTCTTTCATGTTTACATGGATGGAGCTGGAACATATTCTTCTTAGTAAAGTGTCTCAAGAATGGAAGAAAAAGTACCCAATGTACTCACCCTTATTATGAAACTAATGTAGGACCTTCACATGAAAGCTATAACCCAGTTACAACCTAAGAATAGGGAGAAGGGGGAAAGGGAGGGGAGGGAGGGGAGAGGTAGGTGGAGGGAGGGGCATTAATGGGATTACACCTGCAGTGTATCTGACAAGGGTATATGTGAATCCTAGTAAATGTGGAATGTAAAGGTCTTAGCAAAATAACTAAGAAAATGCCAGAAAGCTATGTTAACTAGTGTGATGAAAATGTGTCAAACGGTCTATGAACCAAGTGTATGGTGCCCCATGATCATACTAATGTACACAGCTATGATTTGAGGAAGAGAAAGAGGAGGGGAAAGGGAAGGAGAAAACTTCTTCAGGAAACTGGTACCTCCAGAATTATGGAGGCTGAGAAGTGCCAGGGCAGGTGGTCTGCACACGGGAGACCCAAGGAAACCAGGAGTGTTTCTCAACCCAAGTCTGAAAGCCTCAAAATCATGGAAGCCGATGGTGTAAATCTTCACTCAAGGATGAAGGGCTGAGGACGTAGAATAATGTGCAAGGGGCTGGCACAAGCCCCAAAGTCAAAAGATAAGAGGAAATATAGTTCTGATGTCCAAGAGGGGAAGAAGAAAGGTGTCCCAGAAGAGAGAGCAAATTCACCTTCCACCTAGGCTCAGAGCCAGTGGGGTGGTGCCATGTCACACTGGATGAAAGTGGATTTTTCTTACTCATTCTACAGATTAAAATGCCTACGTCCTCTTGAGTAGCTGGGACTCCAGAGGTATGACACAACACTCTGCTAATTTTTCTATTTTTAGTAGAGACGGGGTCTGGCTCTTGCTCAGGCTGATCTTGAACTCCTGAGTTCAGGCAATCCACCTGCCTGGGTCTCCCAGAGTGGTATAATGATAGGCATGAATTACCGTATGTGGCATTTACATTTTTTTTTAATAATTTCAGAATATTATGCGAGTACAAATGTTTCCATTACATAAATTGCTTTTCTTCAGTTCAGGTCAATGTTACGAGTGTGCCCATTTCGTGTGCATTGTACCTATTAGGTGTGAATTTAGTCCTCTCCTGCTGCTCCCTCCCACCTGTCCACCCTCACAGGTACACCCAGGAAGGATGCTTTACCAGCGATCTGGGGCTCCCCAAATCCAATCATGTCACCAACTAAAATTAACCGCAAAGGAACCAAAGAGGACAGAGATTATCTGACAAGCCATTCTCACTGAAGTTGGCATGGTTGCAGAGAGAAAGGAACTCTTGTACACGGTCAGTGGGACTGCAAACTAGTACAACTTCTGTGGAAGTTCACACGGAAAGATCTTAGAGAAGTAAAAGTGGACTTGGCCACTAGATCCTGCAATCTCCCTGCTGGGTATTTACCCAAAGAAATAAAAGTCATTGTATCAAAAATACATGCGCACTTGAATGTTTATTGTAGCACAATTCACAACTGCAAATATGGAAACTCAACCCAAGTGCCCATCAACACAGGAGTGGATTAATAAAATGTAGCATATGATGCCGGAGGTGGCAGGTTCAAAGCCAGCCCCAGCCAAAAACTGCAAAAAATAAATAAATAAATAAATAAATAAATAAATAATAAAATGTGGCATATGTACACCAGGGAGTATTACTCAGCCATCAACAAACGGGGAACTAGTATTTTTTTCTAACAAGCTGGATCGATCTGGTGACCATTTTTTAAAGTGAAGTTTTGCAAAAATGTAAGTGTTTGCAAGCATACATTCTTTTTTTTCACCACATTTTCTTTTTTTTTATTGTTAAATCATAGCTGTGTACATTAGTGCAATCAAGGGGTACAATGTGCTGGTTTCATATACAATCTGAAATATTCTCATCAAACTGTTCGCCGTAGCCTTCATGGCATTTTCTTAGTTATTGTATGTAGACATTTGTATTCTGCCTTTAGTAAGCTTTGCCTGTACCCCTTCTAAGGTGCACCGTAGGTGTGGCCCCACCCATTACCCTCCCTCCACCCTAACCTCCCCCCTCCCTTCCCCTCCTTGGCCCTTTCCTCATAGTCTTGTGCTATAGTTGGGTTATAGCCTTCATGTGAAAGCAATAATTTAGCTTCATATTAGGGCTGAGTACATTGGATACGTTTTCTTCCATTCCTGATATACTTTGCTAAGAAGAATATGTTCCAGCTCCATCCATGTAAACATGAAAGAGGTAAAGTCTCCATCTTTCTTTAAGGCTGCATAATATTCCATGGTATACATGGACCACAAGCACACATTCTTACTATGAAAGTGGAGTTAACAGATCGACACTCATGTACACATTCTCAACCCAAATAGAACAGGTGGGAGGGAGCAGGAGGGGAGGACTACATTTGTACCTCATAGGTACAATGCTCACGAGATGGGCACACTCGTAACTTTGACTTGAACTGTAATTGAAGCATTTGTACTCCCATAATATTCTGAAATTATTAAAAAAATAGTTTTTTAAAGGCCAGGTGCAGTGAATCACGCCTGTCATCCCATCCCTCTGGGAGACCTAGGCAGGTGGACTGTCTGAGTTCAGGAGTTCAAGATCAGCCTGAGCAAGAGCCATATCCCGTCTCTACTAAAAACAGAAAAATCAAGAGTATTGTGCGAGACTGTAGTCTCAACTACTCCAGGGGCTGAGGCAGGAGGATCACTTGAACCCAGGAGTTTGAGGTTGTTGTGAGCTAGGATGCCACAGCACTCTACCCATGGCGACCGAGTGAGGCTCTGTCTCCAAAACATAAACACATTAATTACAATTAAAAAAAAAAAAAGACTGAAGGCAGATAAAATCCAGAGTGTCCTGGACACAGGTTTTCAATACATTGGATATTTCCTTCCACCTCCTCCCCCACCTCTCCTATCAGGAGGCAAAGAAAAAAAAAAAAAAGGGCACCCATTAGCTCTTTTCTGTCTGGTTTATAGACACTTAATCCATGTGAACTGTTCCCACAGGGGAGAGTTCACTCCATCCATCCTGAGATAAATTTCCAGAGTCTGTGTTCTCTGAACCGACAAGGCATTCCCACTTGATGACCATTTCAGTGTCAGCAAACTAAAAATATTCTCATTAGGGAGAATTAACTCCTGAGTTTTCACTCTCTAAAAGATACATACCCTCTTTCCCAGCTCATAGCCTGCCTTTATAAAACGCCTCTGCACCAATCATTGGCGGCGCTACGCATCCACCAATGTGATTTCTTTTCCCAGTGGTCTTACTCTGCTGCTAGTATAACTTATGAAGTCAGGATCATCCATCTAGTCGACAGATTTCTTTTGGGAAAAATTATTCCAAACCACAAATGTTATTCTTAAGGAAAAAGCAAACCGATGATATTTATATTGTTATATTATGTAGTTAATGATAACTCTTAATTTCTGATGTATAAAAGAGAAAAAAACATGCGAAAATAACTAGATAAAAATCTCGCAAATAAATAAGTAAATCTGATACATTTTATTGGGCTTCATTTTGGACTGTACTAAAAACAAACTGTAAAATAGTTTGGACAATTTCTACCCCGAGTTATGTTTTATCTGTCCTCTTTTCTACGGTATCAGACCCTTTCGGGAAGACTAAATTGCCCCAACTCATTTTCTTTAGAGGGATTCCAGCACTGCTTTTTCAGGCTGGCCATCTTCTAACTCTTTTAGCAAACACTTTCAGCTGATTTTGGAAATTTCTTAGTTGTGTTCATGTTATTTATCTTATATTGTTTAAAGAAAAGTACAACTTTTAATGATATCATTTTCTATAAAACCATTAGTACTTCCAAAGAAGATCAAGGTGGAAAGTTTATATCTATATATGGATATATAGATATACAGACCCTATATAGATAGTTTATATATATATATATATACATACGTGAGATCAATCATTTAATTTTGCCTAATCCAAATAGAATTCCAATATTTGACAAGTAATCAACTATCTACCTACCTACTAATATGATAACAATTCACTGTATGCAGCATAAACAAATTTCAGATATCAAAAAACTCAATGAGGCATCCGAAAGCAAATCTGAAATTGGGGGTGTCTGTATATTACAGCAAATTTCTGAATTCAGTTTGTCTTAGAACTCTGGAAAATACAAATAGTCCCAGAACTTCAGTTTATTTTATTGGTTTTTTTTTTTTTTCAAAATTACTATGAGGGTACAAACGATTAGGTTACAGTGTTTGTTAGGTCAAGTCCAAGTTGTAGTTGAGCCCTTCACCCGGAGCAGTGTTGTACACACCTACCTTGCACCTCTTAGGTGATAACTCACTAATCCCCTCCCTCCCTCTTCCATGGTCCCTCTTTCCTCCACCCACCTCTTGAATTTATTTGTTTTTCTCTCATGTGAGAATACAGTTGTTTATCTATCAGTTTCATATTAGTGTGAAGTACGCTGGGTATTTGCTTTTCCATTCTCGGGATACTTTACAAAGGAGAATGTTCTTCAACTCCATGCAGGTTCATACAAAATCAGAACCTCAGTCTTGGCGTGGCTTGCTGGTCACTGAATCAGGGAATCCCCAGATATTAGGGTTGCTGAACATCTTTGTGAACAAACTCGAAGGGCTTCATATTATTAAAACAATTTTTAAATAAATACCTCTGCACTGAGATGTACACTAGCCCAAAACATGATCTGGAACTCTCAAGATTGTTCTACAAAAACATATTTAACTTTATGAATTAGGGTGCCATGAAATGACATGAATATATTTTTTCCAGAAATCTATTGGCATTTTTCTCCACAATTTAGCTGTATTTTTACATTTGGAGAACCGAGTTTGTTGTCACTGTTGTTGACCATGAAACCAAAAAGTGCAGCGTGGTCTAAGAACAGAAACTACTTACACCTTTTTTGGGGAGGGGAGGCAGAGAGCATATATCTATCTTCCCTTCCCTTCCCTGTGGTGTTAGAACTTTCTCTTTTTGTTTTCTGTAGACAAATACACATTTGTTTGTTGTGCTTACTGAAGTTAGGGAGATATGCTTTTTTAATTTTCGTCTTTAGAGCCGATGAGCACGTTTTGTTGTTGTGACATGGAGGAATTGAACGGTGGTGATTTCCTTACTTTTCATTCCTCTGTCATCTGAATAACATACATTTGGCACAATAGGGAATTTTTCATTCCTTATCCCACTCCCACACTCCCCCTTCTGAGTTTCCAATATCCATTTATATCACGCTGTCTGAGCACGCCTACCCAGGGCTTAGCTCTCGTTTGTAAGTGAGAAACAGTTGGAATTTGAGTCTTGCTGGGGTATTTCACTTAGTGGCTTCTGGTACTATCCAGGATGCTACAAAAGTCAGCGTTTCATTATTTTTAATGGCTTGATGGCTGAGTATTTCATGTATGAGTGTGTGTATACAGAGGGTGCCAAAAATGTATACACATTTTTAAAAAAGGAAAAAGAAAAACCTGCATTAAAATTGTAAGACTCAATATCTACTGATAACAAAAGATGAATACAAGTCATGTTTGAGTAACTTCTGCAGTTGCAGAAGTCAAATGTGTCTTCGTTGCTACAATTTTAATACGTTTTTTCATTTCTTAAAACGTGTATACATTTTCAGCACTGTGCCTGTGTGTGTACAGAGAGAGAGAGAGGGGCAGAGGGAGGAGAGAGAACCAGAAAAACACATTTTCTTTACCCACTCATCAGTTGATGAGCACTTGGGTTGATTCCATGTTGTTGAAATTGTAAAGGTCAATTAGAACAACCTCTGTGACAATAGTTACAAAAATTCCTCAAAGAACTAAAACTAAACTCACTGTTCTATACACGAAATCCACTACTGGGTATCTACTCAAAGTAAATGAAGTCAGTATACCAAAAAGACACCTGCCGTGACGTGTCTTATTGCAGAACTTCTGTTTCACATGAGGTTGGAGAGAATCTACTCTCAATATAGCTGAAGGTAGACAGACATCTAAAGACTCCTCAATCCAGTGGTTCTCAAACTTCCTAATGCCACGACCCTTTAATACTGTTCCTCATGTTGTAGTGACTCCCCTCAACCATAAACTTATTTTTGTTGCTGCTTCATGAAGGCTTCAGATTAAGGCTTAATCTATAACACAGCCCCAGGACTGTCAATCAGCCTGTGGCCACCCCACTACATAGCTGATTCCTTTCCTCAAGAGAGTCTCCACCAACTTGTAGAGTTGCTCCTCAGCCCTTTCCTGTAAACCAAGTTGGATATCGCCTTCCAAAATTTCCCCATCTCTGTGCTCACATAAATCATTTGCAACTCTCTGACATTCAGCAATCTTTAATGCATCACTGTTTTATTAGCTCCATCAAAACAGAGCAATTAGTAGGGTGGAATCATAAATTACAAATTTGGTCCAATAAACTCTCCGTCTGAAACAGCCTGCTAGCAGGGAAGATCTTTAAAATTAAAGAATTACATTTGCACTTTTTTTTTAGTAGATATTTATAGATATTCTCAATATGACCAGAATCAGGAGAGGCAAGCAGATATAAAAGATGGTCTAATTCCAGAAATCTGCCAGTTTGACTTGTGTGAGTTCAGCGGTGCTTCTGATTAGCTACCAGGGCTGTGAAAATCATTCTTTCTTCATCTTGAAAAGATTACAGCATCAGTCATCCCATTTCCCATGCTAAATACATATTTTTTATTACTGGACACAGTTAAATTTATGATTTTAATTATACTCCAAAGGAAAGAAAACATATTCAAACTTAGATGATAATGTTCAGAGTAACTTCCTTCCTTGAGTAACTTCCTTCCTTGAGTAACTTCCTTCCTTGAGTAACTTCCTTCCTTCCTTCGTTCTTTCCTTCCTCCCTCCTTCCTCCCTTCCTTCTGCACTTTTTTCTCCCTGTTCGTATTTCTATCATTTAAAATCAACTTGCTGATTGGACTAATTCTTTGAATTTGCGTCTCTGTGAAAATGAGAGTTTGAAGTAATTCTTATTTTGTGTAATAAACAGCGTACATTGTGTTAGCATTAAATAATTCCTTGTCAAAGGTAGTGTACGCATGTTAAATATATGGGTTGAGTTTTTGTATCATCCTAAATAAAACCGTAAATTTAATTAACAAAAAATTTACTAAGCTTGTAGATTTGAAAAAATAGTGACCGTAATTTTCAGTCCTGTATAATTTAGAGATCGATATGCCTTCTTTTTACTATTTTTTTCCTCTTTAATTTTTTTTTTTAAGTTTTAAATCTATTCTGTGTAGGAACAAAGAAAACTGGATAAACTCCAGTCAACCTAGTGAAATATATATTAAAGAACTAGAATTGAGTCTGAAGGAGAAAGTGTTTTGACGATATTTGCCTATTGGTTTCTTATTTTTCAAACTACTTTGAATAATTCCTGAATGTTCAAATGCACAGAGAAAAAAATGTGTGCAAGTGATGTGGCTTTTCGGTCATCTGCTGAAAGTTTCATTTATGTAGCAATCAAATGGCAAATTCTTAGTGCAAAACAATTTTAGGTCAAGAAAAGAAAAATGTGTAAAAACAAAAGTGTGTCAAAGAACTAAACACACACACACAAAAATCCACAGTTTCCTGTAATCCAGGTATAATTTTTTTTTTTTGCAGTTTTTGGCCAGGGCTGGGTTTGAACCTGCCACCTCCAGTATATGGGGCCGGAGCCCTATTCCTTTAAGCCACAGGCACCGCCCACTTTAAGTTGTAAAAACTCTGTATTTTAATCTCACTTGCACTTTGTATTGGTGGAAATGCCCCCTCATCTTGGTCTCTGTAAAAGAGTAAATTGAATTTACCCTACATTTGGGAAATGGACATCAAAGTAGACATCATCCCATGCTGTCTTTTTTCCCCCAGTGCTGAAATTATCCCCTCTAAGACTAAAGATTTTCAGTTCTAGTAACCTAGCCAGTTCTTATCAGAATAATTTACACAAAGATACTAAGAAATAGTAAATGTTACAAAAAGGAAAATAATCAGTTTAATAAGAATTCTGGGCTCAGGCAGTGTCGATGGCTCAAAGGAGTAGGGCGCCGGCCCCATATACCAGAGGTGGCAGGTTCAAACCCAGCCCTGGCCAAAAACGGCAAAAAAAAAAAAAAAAAGGAATTCTGGGCTCATGTTTTTTGATATCTACCGTATTGAGAAAGTGAAATCAGCATTATTCTGTGAATTCCTACAAGTGCTTAATGAATGCTGTGTTTATATCCCTCCCCAAAATAATATGTATCAATTAAAACATCATATTTTGCCAATTAGCACTGGATAGACTTGTAAAATACCCTAAAATATTTGATGACAGATTATTACATCAATTATGAACATTTTAAGTGAGGGGTCAGCAAACTAGGACTCCATTTTATTGTAAATTAATTTTATTGTAAATAAATGAACACCTCGTATGGTGTGTGGCAGTTTTGAAGTGGTAACAACAGAGTTCAGTTGCTGCAGGAATCATGGTGTTGGGCCTAGTGGGCCCAGGCTAAGGCAGAAAGGTGTCAGGCTTAGGCTATAATGGAAAAATACCAGTTAACTCCTGGCAAATTTCCAGACTGCAAACTGTCAAAAAAAAAAAAAAAAAAAGAAAGAAAGAAAGAAAGAAATAAGTCTAGTTTACTCCCAAGATAAATGAGAAAGCACTAACTGATTTTTTGCTTCTAGTTCACTTCCAGTTTCTTGCTTGGCTAACTTCCTGGGAAACGAACTGGGAGGCACCAACTGTCCCCAGACTGACCTTTAAACAATACCAGGTGGGGAAAGTACTGAAACTAAGCTGTATGGGACTGAAACTAAGATGTGTAAGAGGAAAATACTAAAACAAAGATGCATGACGTATGACTAACTAACTGCAAAATTCTGCTTCTGTACGATGCTTGCTTGCTACCCTACCCGGATGCACCTGGGCAGCCTGCGTACCAACCAGGATACAGACCAAGCCTTAAAAAATCGACGCCTTAAGCACACGGGGCTGCTCTCAGAAACCCCATGTTGGGATGAAATAAAATGATTGGTGTATTTAAGACATAAATTTATTTCTCTACGAAAAAGACGTCAGAGTGTTAGGTCATCGGAAGGCGGATGTTTAGTTTAGTTTTTTTTTAATTAATTTTTAATTAAAATCATAGCTGTATACATTTATGGGGTACAATGTGATGATTTGATATACAATATAGAATGTTTAAATCAAACTGATTAATATCACCATCACCTTACTTACTTTCTTTGTAAAATTTTGTAAAATTTACTTTTAGTGAAATGTACCCTTGCATTGTGCACATTAGGTGAGATCCCAGCAAATGCCCGCCCTCCTCCCACCAATTGCCCTTCCCCTCCCCCATTCCTTCCCCTCCCCTGTCCCTGTCCCTCCCTCCCCATCCCTTCCCCTCCTCTGTCTGTTCCCCTCCCCTGTCCCTTCCCCCTACTAGAACATATTTGTGTTTTATCATTCGTATGAGCATGCAAGTGTTTATATATTGGTTTCATAATAATATTGAATAGTATACTTTTGCTAAATGCTACCTTTTGGGGAAACTGGGTTAAAAGTACATGAAATTTCTGTATTATTTCTTATAACTACACGTGAACCAACAATTATCTCAGTAAAACTTTAAACGGAAAAAAAAAAAAGAAATGTATTCATAATGTCTAATGCCATGAACAGGAAAATAGTATCTAGGTAATAAAAAAAAAATTCCTGCAAATCTAAAAGAAATATAAAATGCCCATAACAATAGTATGCAGAAGAATAAATGAGTAAGTTGCAAAAAAAGAGCTCCAAAATGCATACTCTTGAGAGGGATGAATCTGGAATGTATTTGTAACGTTTGTATTTCCCCAGGCTTGCGATTAGATGATTCAATGAGGATCCAAAGTTCTTACTTCACGTGCCTGCACAAAATGAACAATCTTCACTGCTTTAAGTAGGCAAAATGTTCAGAGAAAAAAAAACATCTAAAATACTGTCAGAATAATGGAAGAAAATTACTGTGCTGCTTTTTAAAAAATCTTCCTGGTTGTGGAAGAAATAAGAGGACAAGAGTAAAATTCTGGGGATAGACTTTAATGGTAAAGAACTATCCAAGCAATACCAGACCAGTGGATTCACGGTTAGTTCCGTAGACTAGTCTCTTGTGAAATTTCATTTCCTAAAATGTACTGTTGATTTTAGTGTTTATAACATGCACATATAAACAGAGGCATAAATCTAAACATAAATATAATTACACATAAATGAATAGATGGATGGATAGAAGGATAGATGGATGGATGGATAGATGGATGGATGGATAGATGGATGGATGGATAGATAGGTTAGGTTGCTACATAGCAAAAAAGTTTGATAAGTAGATTGGGAGGTAGGTGGATGGATGGGTGGGTCAATAAATGGAGAAATGGCTACATGAATGTACAATTTGATAGAAAAACAGAATATAATAGTTTGAGAGAAACAGAGACAGACGAGAGAGAGAGATCAGTGATTTTCTTTTTTTTTTTTTTGTACAGACAGAGTATCACCTTATCGCCCTTGGTAGAGTGCCGTGGCATCACACAGCTCACAGCAACCTCCAAATCCTTGGGCTTAGACGATTCTCTTGACTCAGCCTCCCAAGTAGCTGGGACTACAGGTGCCTGCCACAACGCCCGGCTATTTTTTTGTTGCAGTTTGCCCGGGTTTGGGTTTGAACCCGCCACCCTCGGCATACGGGGCCAGCGCCCTACCCGCTGAGCCACAGGCGCCGCCCAGAGATCAGTGATTTTCTAAGTGTGATAGTTGCTTTGGGCAGCCGTGGCTTCCTGTAAACGCTTCTGAAACAATAATGTTTTCACTTTTACTTTCATAATTATACAGAAACATGATTTTGGTTTTGCAACCTTATCCTCTCACTAGAGTTTCCCAGAAGTTGTGTGGCCTGTGATATTGCAGCAAATTAAATATTTATAATTCATATAAATAAATTAAATATATACATGGTATTGTGTCACGACAGATATTAAAGAGGTTTGCACCATGAAATGTACCACCCATCTCATTAGTATAGTTTCTTATTTTAGAAAATAGAGGTATATTGTCCGGCAATGTTATGAATGAGAAAATGCACTAGGAATAGATTTTTATTATGTTTAAGTGAGTTAATAAATTAGTATCGTTCAGGTTTAATTTCTAAAATGGTAAATATCAAGAATTGCACCCCTAACATTAAGAAAAAACTGGGATCGTTGGGGCCGGGGGCCTACTCACTGAGCCACAGGTGCCACCCCCATATGCCGAGGGTGGTGGGTTCAAACCCGGCCCCAGCCAAACTGCAACAACAAAAAATAGCCGGGCTTTGTGGCAGGTGCCTGTAGTCCCAGCTACTTGGGAGGCTGAGGCAAGAGAATCGCCTAAGCCCAAGAGCTGGAGGTTGCTGTGACACAGCACAGCACTCTACCCAGGGTGACAAAGTGAGACTCTGTCCCTAAAACAAAAAAAAAAGTGGGATTGTTATCAATAATTTTTTAAGTGAGTTAAAGTGTTAAAAAGCTTATAATCACTGGTTATTTTTATTTATATGCAGTCATATATATATTTATACACATATATTATATATCTGCTCTTCTATCATCTGTTACCAATGTACTTATCTATCAATCATCTATTTACCGACGTGTCCGTCCATTATCAATCTGTCTGCACACACTTACAAGGAGGTGTGCAGAAATTTGGCTGTGGTAGCTGCACGAAAATTTACATGTTGGTTAATTATAACTGTAATGGAATGATGGGATATTCGTGAACCATTCCAAAAGTTTAGAAATACACAAAAATCCATATAGGTAGAATCACATGAAGCCCTGCCGGTAACATTGATAAGCTGAGCAGGTTGACACTTGCACGGGTGAATCGGAAAGGGTGCTGTACACTGTGTTTCTTGGAAGTAAAATAATGAACCATAACACAGTCTGTCTCAAAACTTTAATAGTAACCCACATACGTATCTATAGAACAGTGGGATAGAACATGAGCTCTGGAGTTCTACCTCCCTCTTGAGATTCTAGATTTGTACCTGAAGTGAGATATTTGATGATTATCTCTCTGGGTGAGTTGTCTCTCTGTAAAGCTGTACTGACCCTGTATCCTAATTCTATAAGGAAAATAACTCAGCATATTTATAGCTGCCAGGATAAGGCACATAAACCTTAACTGACATTCCTTTAATTTTAATGAAATTCTGGTAAAAAAGAATCCTAGAGCTATTGTCATGCAGAAAATAAAATGTCTCTGGCACATAGAATTTAAAAATAGCAGCCCAAGCAGTTATATCACAAAGCAAATGTGATTCTTCCTGTCATATTTTAGCAAATGATACAGCAAAGATTTCTCTATTTTTCTATATCCCTCCAAGACCAGGCACTTCCATATCTCAGATCCACGTATTTTCACAACATCTTGTGGGAATTTAATGTATTACAATTTCAGCTCCTAGACAGAACTCGTTTCAGTGAGCTGTCTCTCAGGGGAGAGGGAAGGAGGGAAGGAGGAAAGGGAGAAAGGAAGGAAGAGAAAAGAGAGAAAGAGGAAGAAGGAAAGGAAAGGAAAAGGGAGGAAGGGGGAGGGAAGAAGGGAGAAATTCTAGGAGGGAAGAAAAAAGAGAGAAGGAAAGAAGGAAGGTGTGTAGGTAAGGAAGAAGGGACGTAGGGAAGGAAGGAGAGAAGGAAGGAAGGGAGGGAGGAAGGAAGGAGAGAGTGGGAGAGAAAGAAAGAAAAAAGAAAGGGAGGGAGAAAGGGAGTGAGGGAAGGAGAAGAGGAGGGAGAAAAAGAAAGAGAGAAGAAAGGAAGGAAGGAAAGAAGGAAGGTGTGTAGGTAAGGAAGAAGGGACGTAGGGAAGGAAGGAGAGAAGGAAGGAAGGGTGGGAGGAAGGAAGGAGAGAGTGGGAGAGAAAGAAAGAAAAAAGAAAGGGACGGAGGGAGAAAGGGAGTGAGGGAAGGAGAAGAGGAGGGAGAAAAAGAAAGAGAGAAGAAAGGAAGGAAGGAAAGAAGGAAGGGGTGACAGAGAAGGAAGGAAGGAAGGAAGGAAGGAAGGAAGGAAAAATAGAGAGGGATAGAAAGAAAGAAACAAAGGAGGTGGGGGCAGAGGGAGAGAAAGAAAAAGAGAAGGAAGGAAGGAAGAAGAGAGGGAGGGAGGGGAGAGAGGGAGGGAAGGAGAGAGTGGGAGAGAAAGGAAGGAAGGAAGGAAGGGAAGGAAGGGAGGGAAGGAAGGGACGGAGGGAAGGAAGGGAGGGAAGGAAGGGAGGGAAGGAAGGAGGAAGGAAGGAGGAAGGAAGGAAGGAAGGAAGGAAGGAAGGAAGGAAGGAAGGAAGGAAGGATGGGAGGGAGGAAGGAAGGAAGGAAGGAAGGAAGGAAGGAAGGAAGGAAGGATGGGAGGGAGGAAGGAAGGAAGGAAGGAAGGATGGGTGGGAGGAAGGAAGGAAGGAAGGAAGGATGGGAGGGAGGGAGGAAGGAAGGAAGGAAGGAAGGATGGAGGGAGGGAGGAAGGAAGGAAGGAAGGAAGGAAGGATGGGAGGGAGGAAGGAAGGAAGGAAGGAAGGAAGGAAGGAAGGAAGGAAGGAAGGGAGGGAGGGAGGAAGGGAAGGAAGGAAGGAAGGAAGGAAGGAAGGAAGGAAGGAAGGAAGGAAGGAAGGAAGGAAGGGAGGGAAGGAAGGAAGGGAAGGAAGAAAGGAAGGAAGGAAGGAGGAAGGGAAGGAAGGAAGGGAAGGGAAGGAAGGAAGGAAGGAAGGAAGGAAGGAAGGAAGGAAGGAAGGATTGAGTTGGATTCTGTAACACTAATTTATTTTATAATTTAGGAAGGAAGGAAGGAAGGAAGGAAGGAAGGAAGGAAGGAAGGAAGGAAAGAAGGAAGGGAGGGAGGGAAGGAAGGGAGGGAAGGAAGGAAGGGAAGGAAGAAAGGAAGGAAGGAAGGGAGGGAAGGAAGGAAGGGAAGGAAGAAAGGAAGGAAGGAAGGAAGGAAGGAAGGAAGGAAGGAAGGAAGGAAGGAAGGAAGGATTGAGTTGGATTCTGTAACACTAATTTATTTTATAATTTAGGAAGGAAGGAAGGAAGGAAGGAAGGAAGGAAGGAAGGAAAGAAGGGAGGGAGGGAGGGAAGGAAGGGAGGGAAGGAAGGAAGGGAAGGAAGAAAGGAAGGAAGGAAGGGAGGGAAGGAAGGAAGGGAAGGAAGAAAGGAAGGAAGGAAGGAAGGAAGGAAGGATGGGTGGGAGGAAGAAAGGAAGGAAGGATGGGAGGGAGGGAGGAAGGAAGGAAGGAAGGAAGGATGGAGGGAGGGAGGAAGGAAGGAAGGAAGGAAGGATGGAGGGAGGGAGGAAGGAAGGAAGGAAGGAAGGATGGGAGGGAGGAAGGAAGGAAGGAAGGAAGGAAGGAAGGAAGGAAGGGAGGGAGGGAGGGAGGGAGGGAAGGGAGGGAGGGAGGGAAGGGAGGGAGGGAGGGAGGGAGGGAAGGAAGGAAGGGAAGGAAGAAAGGAAGGAAGGAAGGAAGGAAGGAAGGAAGGAAGGGAAGGAAGGAAGGGAAGGAAGGAAGGAAGGAAGGAAGGATTGAGTTGGATTCTGTAACACTAATTTATTTTATAATTTAGGAAGGAAGGAAAGAAGGAAGGAAGGAAGGAAGGAAGGAAGGAAGGAAGGAAGGAAGGAAGGAAAGAAGGAAGGGTGGGAGGGAAGGAAGGGAGGGAAGGAAGGAAGGGAAGGAAGAAAGGAAGGAAGGAAGGAAGGGAGGGAAGGAAGGAAGGAAGGAAGGAAGGAAGGAAGGAAGGAAGGAAGGAAGGAAGGAAGGAAGGAAGGGAGGGAGGGAAGGAAGGAAGGGAAGGAAGAAAGGAAGGAAGGGAAGGAAGGAAGGAAGGAAGGAAGGAAGGAAGGAAGGAACTTAGGAAAGAAGTTAGGAAGGAGGAAAGGGAAAGGAAGGGAAGGGAAGAGAATGGAAGGGAGAAAAAAAAGGAGGAAGGGGGGAATGAATTCAGGCAGGCAAGCACAGACACCAGAGTTACAAGTTGGGCACTGAAGGCCGCCCCACCTGGTGTGATGCCCACTTCCTCCAGAACTGAGCCCCCAGACCCTGCTTTACCAGCTGCACACCCACACTTACCTCTGCCCATCTTAGGCTTGCTCATGAAAGAGAGCAACCAGGGCGAGCTGGGTGCAGTCTTCCCTATTCCTTACCAGGATACACGGGGCAGTTGGTGCCTCACCTAAGAAAGCCTGAGTTATTAGTTGGGGCTAAATCTATTGGTGTAGGAGGCATCCTCCCCACGGCTACTCAGCCTCATGAAGGTCAAAAGAGGCTATGCTGCAACACGTGCTCAGAAGGGACTTAAACATACCCTGCTGGTGAACATGCCCTGTGGGGCTTCCATCATGATCATTGCCATAGACAGAAAAACAAATGGACGGGTCACTACAAAAGTTCTGAGACAGACCGTCCCAGACCATTATTTCACTCCCAAGATAACGCGGTCAGCAGAGCCCTTTCTGATTCACCTGTGCGATCTCATATTGCTCGGCTTATCCATATAGCTGGGAGGGCTGCCTTTGTTCCCGTCTGTGCAGATCTTATGTTCCTTGATTTTGTGCTCCTCCAAACGTTCATAGGGCCCGCACATCATTTCCTAAAACGGTACACTCGTTATTTAAAAATTCCTTTTTTATATACGAAATAAGTCCGTCTCATTTTATTTTTACTTTTCATTTTAAAAGCAAACAAGTAAAATCAGGGAACAAATCATACTTGTTTTTAGAAACTCTTTTTCTTTTTTTGCAGTTTTTGGCCAGGGCTGGGTTTGAACCTGCCACCTCCGGTATATGGGGCCAGCGCCCCACTTCTTTGAGCTACAGGTGCCACCCAGAAACTCTTTAAAAGTATTTTTCTAGAGCATCACAGGTATGAAGGTAGATTTTGGGATATGGCATTTTCCCAAATGGGAATTATCACCATGCAAGCTAATTGGATTCCGAGGTGGTTGGCAGCTTCTCAGATGAGGTTTATCTGACCAAAGATTTTTAAGGCAATAGCTAGTGTTTTGGCAATTAAGTAATAATCACCTGTAACACAGTGCCACACACAGACAAGAAAATCTTTAAGTAGCTGCTTGTCTATTATCTTAGCAATTAGTACATTTTTAAACTAACACTTCAAGTGCTTACTATGAATCGAATGTAAAACATTTATAGTGCAAAACAAAAGGTTAAATCCAAGCAAACATCTCCTTTTATTTATACTTTCTTTGAAGCCTCTCGTGTTATATTTATTGAAAGAAAAATAAATATTTCTAAAATACGAAATAAAGATTATATATATATATATGGGGGTTAACTCTACTGGTGCAGGTTAAATCTATTGATACACCCCCACATGTATACCGTTCTTATAAGTTAATATCTACAACCATCTATGTTTATTATATTATAAAAAATTCTATCATACATGTATGCTATTATTAATGGATGCATAAATGTTTTATATGTTCTTCTTACAAAATTTCACAATTGAATCATGACTTGCAAGTTATTTAATCTATTTATTTTTAGTATTTTATATACATACAATAAATGTGCAATATGTTTCCGTGATGCTTACCTTGAAAATAAATTCCAAAATCAACGTGCTTTTCTAGAATACCATTACCAAGGAAATACTAACTCAGGAAATCTTTGTCAGGCAAAATGATTCCTCAGTGTTGTTGTGGAAACAGAGAAATGCCATTAATTGCTGTTCCCAGAAGGTGGCTAATTCCTACCCCCTTACTAAGGAAACATGTTTTTCTTTATATCGGGGCCATTTCCTCACACAGTACGAAGCGCATTTTTATGCCAGCTCTTTCTTCAGAAGGATGACCATTTCTTTGCGGTGGGGCATAATGTCATGTATTGCTTTATGATCCAGGGTCCTCAAACTGCGGCCCGTGGGCCACATGAGGCTGTGTGATTGTATTTGTTCTCATTTTGTCTTTTTACTTCAAAATAAGATATGTGCAGTGTGCATAAGAATTTGTTCATAGTTTTGTTTGTTTGTTTGTTTGTTTTAACTATAGTCCAGCCCTCTAACGGTCTCAGGGACAGTGAACTGGCCCCCTGTTTAAAAAGTTTGAGGACCCCTGCATACTGTGTGGCTCAGGGATATTCTCTTACCAAGTATATAAATGTTCACTGAGTTATTCCCCAAACTTCATAAGAATGGCTTTGTGTATGACACAGTCGGGCAGAACCAGGAGTGTATCCTTTTGGGGGCAAGGAACAGGAAAATAAAATTGAGGAGAGAGAGAGGCAGAGAGATTGGCTGTTATATAAATCCACAATATACTCCAGTTTTACTCAAGACATTTCTCTCTCTTCCTTCCTTTCCCTCTTTCTCTCACCTTCTATTAACTTGATGTTCTTTTTTATTTTTTTTCTACACTTAAGGAATTTTGGTTTGACTGTCTCCACATTGAGATTCCATATGGCTATGATTTAATACCGCCCGTTTGATAAGGAAGAAAGAAGTGTGATACCAGGGCCACGTAGCATGGTGGTTTTTATAAAAATACACAGGTGTGCAGCCTAATCAGGGCAGCGTGAGGAGCAGGTAATAAAACCCCAGACAAGACGCAGGAGGAAATTGCATTTGTAGGGGGCAGGATGCTTCACCTTTGGACGCTTTGATCAAGGCAGCTTTTCACTGGATTTGCTTGATAGAAAAAGTTTTAACATTGAACCCAGTAAAAGCATCTAAATAGGATGAGGAATAAAAACCTGAGAAAAGTAGCGATTTAACCTACCACAAGATCATCTAAATGATGTTAAACAAGCGTCAGGTACATTTACCTCCAGATGAGCTATTTCCATATTTTTGCGAATTATAAATTGTCTGTGTTTACGCTGGAACGACTTCCATTTTAAGATTTATATTTGCACTGTTTGATTGTGTCAAATTCTCATTAATCATGCTCTTGGGATATGCACTTTGCAGGTAAAACTTGTTATATCCATTCAGCAACTGTAATATTGCAGGAATCAAAAAGTCTTAAATTCCGGCAACATTAGTGAATTGGAAGACAGAAAAAATGAAATGAAATGAAATGAAATAAAATAAAACTCCTAAGGATTAAAAGAATTCAAATAAGATTTGCCTCCTCAGTGAAGTTGAATCAGAATATTAATGTCTCCATGGAAACACTTTACACTCTTTGAAAAGAGAAATAAAAGGCTCCACTATGGTGGGTGGCTCCCCTAGCTCAGCAGGTATGGCGCCGGCCACATGCACCCAGGCTGGCAGGTTTGAACCCGGCCTGGGCCAGCTAAACAGTGATGACAACTGCAACAAAAACGTAGCCAGGATTTGTGGTGGGCGCCTGTAGTCCCAGCTGCTTGGGAGGATGAGGCAAGAGAATCATTTATGCCTAAGAGTTTGAGGTTGCTGTGAGCTGTGATGCCACTGCACTCTAAGGTGACATAGTGACACTCTGTCTCAAAAAAAAAAAAGTTCCACCATGCAAACATTTGTATTGACTGTTATAAAGGTCTTCTTGCTGCCGATTTTCAAAATGTAAGCAGTAAATTACAAGTCATTTTATAAAAAGTAACTTTTCTTTTTCAGGGTTGATTATTAATATTATTTTTATTTGGAAGACACTAAAGAAAGTTCTTTAATAACAGCATTCTTGCATTTGGTATTTAACTTACTCAGCACACGTCTCCGAGGCCCTGATGCATTTGAGATTGAAAACGGTCCGTGACATTGGAGTCAACTGAGCCTTTTCTACACAGGTTGTGGTGGAGATTTTTAATGGATTTATTTAGGACTTTTCCTTTTGTGACTCTGATGGGGTTTTGTAATGTTTCTTTTCAGACACAGAGCAAGGACACACTGGCGCTAAATTAGTACAATCCTTTAAATCCTTGTTGGTATAACTGAGAACCATCTCTTGGAAACAGAATAACCAACCAACAAGAATGCCTTTAAAATGAAGCATTGACCGTAGACCCAGATATTAACAAGAAATAAGCTAATTTGTAAAAAGATACACCCTAAATATTATAATTTACTTCACAAGGAACAATCAAACTTCTTTCTATAGAAACTGTAAAAACATGTTGACACATTTGCATGAGCAAGAAAGGGTCCAGTAAGTGACTTTTGGGATGTGTCTGCAAGACATTTCTCTCTCTTCCTTTCTTTCCCCCTTTCTCTCACCTTCTATTAACTTGATGTTCTTTTTTATTTTTTTTCTACACTTAAGGAATTTTGGTTTGACTGTCTCCACATTGAGATTCCATATGGCTATGATTTAATACCGCCCGTTTGATAAGGAAGAAAGAAGTGTGATACCAGGGCCACGTAGCATGGTGGTTTTTATAAAAATACACAGGTGTGCAGCCTAATCAGGGCAGCGTGAGGAGCAGGTAATAAAACCCCAGACAAGACGCGGGAGGAAATTGCATTCGTAGGGGGCAGGATGCTTCACCTTTGGACACTTTGATCAAGGCAGCTTTTCACTGTTTTGGTTCAATTCATACCATCTTACACCTTCCTATATTATCAGGGAGTAAAGAATGTGCAGTTTATTTAATTAACTAATTTATTTATGGAGACAGAGTTTCACTATGTCACCCTCGGTAGAGTGCCGAGGCATGCCACAGCTCACAGCAACCTCAAACCCTTGGGCTCCAGCAATCCTCTTGCCTCAGCTTCCTACGTAGCTGGGACTATAGGCGCCCGCCACAACGCTTGGTCTATTTTTTAGAGACAGAGTCTCACTCTGGCTCAGGCTGGTCTCAAACCTGTGAGCATTTGCAGTTCAGATGATGCTATTTCTAAAAAACGCAGACCCCAGGGTACATAGCATTGTGAAGCCAAAAATTCTGCAAAACCCATTAAAAAAGAGGTATTTGAGAGAATAAATAAGTGGATGCTGTTGTTAATTGTTATTAAGAGTGAGAGATGTATTTTATTTAGAGACAGAGTCTCATTTTGTCCCCCTCAGTAGAGTACCCTGGAATCACAGCTCATAACAACCTCTAACTCTTGGGCTTAGGCGATTCTCTTGCCTTAGCCTCCCGAGTAGCTGGGACAACAGGCGCCTGCCACACGCCCAGCTATTTTTTAGAGATGAGGTCTCTCTCTGGCTCAGGCTAGTCTCGAACCCATGAGCTCAGGCAATAGAGAGGTGTATTTTAGAAAGAAATATCTACTGGGGGGAAATTTCTTCTTGTGCTGCTTCCCTCTCCATAACCTCAGCTTTGTTAAGTTTTCCCTCAAGGATGCATTCCTGGGATAATGCATATTTCTGCTACCCAGCCATCCACAAAGGGTTGAAGTGTCACAGATGAGAGTGCCCAGGGGGTGACGGGGGAGAGAGTTGGCTTCAAGAATGGAGGGAAGGTCGGGTGGAGTACCACCGCCAAATGCTTTAGGCATTTTGTGGGAAATAAAGTCATTCTTGGCATTGAACTTTGGAATGATGTGATGTTTCCAAACATGAAATCGTGGCCTTCTACCAGGGGCACGTGGGCCTGTCACCCAAGTCCCACTGGCTTCTTAGAATGCAGGGGAAGGACTCTCGTCCTCACAACTGTGACTGTAGGACAAAAAACTCTGATTTTGATGGGAGAAGCCTTGGGTTTGCCAGTGGGAAACTACCCAGTGTATGCATGCTTATAGGAGTGGTGCAAAAGGAAAATCATCTGACCAAACAGATCGTGAATTTGTTCAACATTTTCTTTTTCCCCCTCTCATTCTGATCACCCACTCCACTAAGGTGTGTTTGGTGTTGACTCTCAAAAATTTGGGCCCCGTGAGATGAGGAAATTTGCCTTTAGCTCCCAAGTAGCTAAATAGTAAGACAAAAATTTAAGAAAACATTTGGTAATGGAGGCTGGGGAATGGAAGAACATGCTTAGAAAAAAAAATTAGGTCAAGTTTTATATGCTGGTAAAGAGATGTTCATGTTTATATGTTTGATCCTGATGATGGCTAACACCTGGAGTACTAGCACTCTGAAAGACCGAGGCAGGTGGATCCCTTGAGCTCAAGCATTCGAGACCAGCCTGAGCAACAGCAAGACCCCATCTCTACTAAAAATAGAAAAGAATTAGCAAAGCTTGTTGGTATACGCACACCTGTAGTCCCAGCTACTGGGAGGCAGAGTCAAAAGGAGCCAAGGATTTTGAGGTTGCTGTGAGCTATGGTGACACCACGGCACTCTACGCAGAGCACAGACTGTGTCTCAAAAAAAAAAAAAAAATTACATTTAGAAAATGCTTGACTTTTGATATTTAGAAAATCACCAGCAGAAGTTTGTTAGATGTATATTATTCTAACGTTTCTTCCAAATATTTGAAGGAATAATAATTTTTTTAGGCTGCCCGTGTCTGGCAGTATATTAGGTATTTTAATTTTTCTCAAATCAGACTTCTGGTACTGCTTATTTCTCTGCAAAACAAATCACTTGGGAAACGGTTGTGTGTTCAGGCCTATCCTTTGAATAAGCAGCTTCTTCATTATTCAAACACTGACACTCTTAGGAAAGGCTCACTCACCAATTGCTCCAATTTACATAAAGAACAAAGTTCGGGCTGTCCTTGGAGAATCCAAGTAGTTAAGCCGGGTAGGCAAAGAATCTGGAGACCCCTAATATCTGTTCAAAAATTGATATAGCTGCACAATCACAACGCCCTAAAGTCCAGTGATTCTCAACCTTCCTAATGCCGCAGCCCTTTAATACATTTCCTGAGAACCACGGCCCTAAACTTTTCCATTTTGGGTTATACTTAGGAGGCCAAATTTGAGGCAGGAAAATGTCGTCACAATGAACCATAAATATTTATGGGATAAAAGCTTGGCACATGACCATGGGTTCTCACACCTGCTGACTGTAATTCTTAGCCCTTTACGACGGTATTATGAAGTGTGCTTTGTAAGAGGGAACTGCTTATGAAATATTATAGTGTGGTCTCTAGCATTTTATGACCAAATAGTAGTAAATAGTATTATTATCCTTTGACCAGCCTTATGCCTTCTCTTCCTATACTTTTCAAGTTTAATTGGTAGGTACCAGGCTAGCATTTTTTAAAGATCTCGGTGGGAATTATTTTACCTAACCATTGTGCTTCCTTAAATATGTCTTTCCGAAGTTCTTTTCTTTTTTTTATAAGGTCATAACTGTGTACATTACTGTATTGATGGGGTACAATGTGCTGATTTTATATACAATTTGGAATGTTTACACCAAACTGGTTCACATATCAACCACCTCACTTATTTAATTGTTGTGTTTAGACATTTATACTGTACTATTAATATATTTGACATGTACGCTTGCACTATGTACAGTAGGTGAGGTCCCAGCCATTACCCTCCCTCCACCCATCCACCACCCTCCCTTCCTCTTGCCCTCCATCTTCTCTCTTTTCTGGGCTATAATTGTGATTTATCTATTATATGAAAGTGTGGGTGGTTATATATTGATTTCATAATAGTATTGAGTACATTGGGTATTTTTCCCCATTATTGAGATACTTCACTAAGAAGAATATGATCCAACTCCATCCCTGTAAACTTAAAAGAGGCAAATCATCTGATCATGGCCCTGTTTTTAAATAAATGCTTGATTTTAGAGGTCAGTGGTGTTTTCACTGTATCTGTAATTTCATCTCTGCTGGTGTTGTATACACTAAGCATGCATTAGTTCTTCCAGGAGTATTTAAATACGTGAGTGGGGAGAGACTTTTGGATAATAATACATTCATAAGATCTTAAATTAGCATAAGCTTATTTGAAGATTATATACATTTTATGAATTTGCTGATTCCTTTATTGGACACAATTGATACGTATGTGTTCACGTGTGTATCTATGTTACATGGAGTGTGATGTACATATGGTTTAGGGTTAGGTATCTTGATTAAATATGTATTGGTAAATAAATATATATGTATATAATTATGAAATCGGTCAGGGTTTAATCAGATGAGCAGAAACAATGTAACATGTATACAGTGTCTGAAATATGTACCTATTACTGTGTCTGTATCTGTCTTTATCTCTCTATGTAATCTATCATATCTTAAGTCTGTCTATCCATCTGTCCATCCATCTATTCACCATCTATCCATCTACCATCTGTCTTTCTTTTATCTATGTATTGATATAATCTATCATCTATTCCGTCTATTTTCCTACCTACTGATCTATCTACCCATCCATCCACCATCCAACCATCATCTGTCTCTCTATATCTCTGTCTATTTGTCCATCAACAACCTATCAATCATCTATAATTTGTCTGTCAATCAAGCTATCTATCTATATAACTATCTATCATCTGTGTATCTGTCTAATCTATCATCAATTCCATCTGTTTTTCTATTTACCTATTGTCTATCATCTCTGTCTATCCATCCATCCATCCATCCATCCATCCATCCATCCATCCATCCATCCATCCATCCATCCATCCATCCATCCATTTATCTATCTATCCATCTATCTAACTCTTCTATCTATCCATCCATCCATCCATCCTATCTATCTATCCATCCATCCTATCTATCTATCTATCTATCTATCTATCTATCTATCTATCTATCTATCCTATCTGTCTATCTATCTATCTATCTTATCTATCTATCCATCCATCCATCTCATATATCCATCTATCTATCCATCCATCCATCCATCCATTTATCTATCTATCTATATAACTCTTCTATCTATCCATCCATCCATCCATCCATCTATCCATCCATCCTGTCTATCTATCTATCTGTCTATCTATCTATCTATCTATCTATCCATCCATCCTATCTATCTATCTATCTATCTATCTATCTATCTATCTATCTATCTATCCATCCATCCATCTTATCTATCTATCTATCTATCTATCTATCTATCTATCTATCTATCTATCCATCCATCTCATATATCCATCTATCTATCCATCTATCTATCCATCCATCCATCCATCTCATCTATCTATCTATCCATTCATCTCATCCATCTATCTACCTACCTACCTACCTAGCTATGTCTTATCTGATTACATCACAGTGATGACAGAATTTATGGGCATTGTCCAAGCTATGATCCATCAGTAATATCTCTCTCTTTCTCCCCATACCTTCTTAAACCTTTCTAAAAATAAATAGAAATAATAGGTGTTTGAAACCTACTTGGGCAATCACCTACCTGAATCTTGTTTCTTGCACTTTTTGTATTTTACTCTTCATGGCATCCATTTGTATGTACATTACAGCTTCTAAATTCTCAGGTGAAGACAGTAGCTGAGGACCCTCATGTCTCCCTGCGGCACATGAGTTCAAGGGAATTTCTTCTGCCCTTAAAACGCCACATCTTCGTGGCAACCTGGGCTTCCTCTGGGCATAGCAAACTATAGTGAAGGACAACAGTTAATCATGAAACAAACAGCACAGAGTGCAGAGGACCACAGCATTTGGTGTGCACTATTTCAGATTTCTTCCGCAGTCTGAAATCTGCACACTCGGTGAAAGTCCGCAGGGAAGAGCGAATATTTTTACGTCCTTTCTCTTTTTTGGGTCATTTTTTCCCGTTTCATTCTGCTGGGTCACTTTCCCTCAATTTTACCCTTCTTTCCCCTTTTTATTCTGTTTATTCTGCTGCAATTTTGTTTGTTTTCTGAGCTGGGAAGGAAAGTAATAATTCCTGGGAGAACAGAAAGAACTCAGGGATCTGTCAATCAAATGAACATCTGTCTTCATTTTGTTTAATGCTAATAATGGACAGATATAAAAAATGGACAAAGGCCACTGCTAGTGAAATTCAACAGCTGCAGAGCTTGAAGTTTGGGAGTAGAAATACCTACACGGAAGGTTTTATTTACTTATTTATTCATTCATTCATTCATTTATTTAGAAATTACCTTGCTCTATTGCCCAGGCTAGAGTGTCATGGCATCAGCCCAGCTCACCGCAACCTCAAAGTCTTGGGCTCAAGCCACCCTCCTGCCTCAGCTTCCCGAGTAGCTGGGACTACAAGTGGCCTCCAAGGTGCCCAGCTAACTTGTTTTTTCTATTTTTAGTAGAGATGACAGGGTCATTGGAGGTGGTTGGGGGTATCTCACTTATGCTCAAGCTGGTCTTGAACTGTTGACCTCAAGGGATCCTCCACCTTGGCCTCCCAGAGTAGTAAGATTATTGACAGGAACTATGCAAGTAATTTTTCTATTTCTTTAGTTGAGAGAGAGGGATTCACTGCTGGTAAGGCTGGTACATTAATGTTGTAAAAGGTCCTCTTTACATACATACATATACGACAGCTTGTTAATTCCTTCCTGAGTTGGTAGGCATTTAGGTTGTTTCCATATTTTGGTAATTGTCAATAGAGCTGTGATGAACAGTCTAGTGAAAATGCCCTTATGATAAAGGGATTTCTTTAGAGTATTCAGCCATTAAAAGAGGTGGAGACTTTACATCTTTTGTATTAACCTGGATTGAGGTAGAACACATTTTTCATGGTAAAGTATCATAAGAATGGAGAAGCAAGAATCCAATGTACTCAATTCAAATATGAAGGCAGTAGATGATTTAATACAAGTAGATGATCTAGTACAGAAATGAGGCAGTGGGGAGAGGGGAGGAGGGACAGGGATGGAGTTCACAGAGTGTGGCACACTTCCTGGGTTCAGGACACAATTATAAGAGGGACTTTAGGGTGACACCCATAGCTCAGTGGGTAGGGCACTGGCCACATACACCGAGGCAGGCAGGTTCAAAACCAGCCCAGGCCTAATAAATAACAATGACAACTGCAAAAAAAAAAAAAAAATAGCTGGGCATTGTGCTGGGGACCTATAGTCCCAGCTACTCGGGAGGCTGAGGCAAGAGAATCACTTAAGCCCAAGAGTTAGAGGTTGCTATGAGCTGTGACATCACCACACTCTACAGAGGGTGACATAGTGAGACTCTGTCTCGGAAAAAAAAAAAAATATATATATATATATATGTGTGTGTGTGTATATGAGGGACTGTACCTAACAAATGCAATCAGTGTTACCTAAGTTTCTGTACCCTCAATGAACTTCAAACAATAAAAAATAAATACATAAATAAAATCCAAAAAATAAAAAGCTCCTTTTTTCCCTTGATATTTCTATATACTAAGTCAAGATGGACATAACTTGACCATTTCTATTTGATGCTAAAGAGAGAATCAACATTCAACCATATTTTAGCAATTGGTAAAATTCAAAAATTATGGTGAATGGTTAAAACAGCAATGTCTAACAGTTTTCACAACCATACAGTTTTATTTTAGACAGCACAAAAACATTCTATTTAGAAGCATGGAAGGTCTAGATCAGCAGTTTTCAGCCTGTGGTTCATGACCTCTTTGTAACAAGGAAAATACATCCTGCATATCAGATATTTACATTATGATTCATAACAGTAGTAAAATTACAGCTATGAAGGAGCAACAAAAATAATTTTATGGTTGGGGGTCACCACAACATGAACTGTACTAAAGGGTCGAGGCATTAGAAGGCATTAGGAAGGTTGAGAAGCACTGATCTAGATAATCGCAGAGGAGTGAAGAAACAGTGATGTTATGTGACATTAAATATTAGAAATTTCCCTTCCCTAAGTTCATTCCCCTTGCTAAAAATGCACTGTTTGGAACTAATTGCTTGTTAGTAGTTACCATATCTGATTACATTTCTTAATGGCAAACTAAAAATGGTGGGTCTTAAGAAAGGATAATTAACGTTGGTTCTATTTTGTACTGGCATAAATTTCCGGGAGCTGCAATTTCTCACCAGTGTAAATGAGTCAAAAATGAATCAGTGACCCACTTGGACCTAACGCACAAAACTACTCAGCCATCTCCTAAAAATTATTTCAGACACAGTGTAAATATTGAGAAGCAGATTGCTGAAATACAAAATAGGTGGTTAGCCTGTTCAGAGTAATTTGTAATCATTTTGAACTGCCAAGTAGCTGTTGCAAACATAGCATTTACCTGTAACATGTTTAAATTGCTGTCAAAGTTTTTTCTTCTTCTTCTTTTTTTTTTTTTAATTTTCCTTTTAGGATTGCAATGGTAAGGAAAAATCAAGCATTTGTATGATTAAATGCCCAAGGGTTAATAAAGTGGGAGTAGACAGTGGTAGGTCTAAATTGAATAAATGTCATTTTGAGAATTTCATCTTCAAAAGTAAAAAGGAATGTACTCTCTGAGGCATATTAACATTATATTTTATTAGTGTTTTATTTTTCAGGAGACAGTAAGGAAGTTTAATCATCACTGCCTCTTTTCACTCTTCAAAGATGCTTATTTTTATCATAAAGTAAAGAAAATTTCTAGAAGATCAATGATGACAAAATGCTTTCTATAGATCTGTGTTAGTTGATATTACCCTGTTTCCCCCAAAATAAGACAGTGTCTTATTTTAAGGTGTGCTCCCAAAGATGCACTAGGTTTTATTTTCAGGGGACGTCTTATCTTTCCTGTAAGTAGGTCTTATTTTCGGACAATGTCTCATTTTCGGGGAAACAGGGTAGTATTTCCCATTTTACTCCTAATAGAAATTGGCTAATAAATTACCTGTAGGCAATTGAGAATCTCAAGCAAACAAACTCATTATACATATAGTATTTATTTTTCAGAGGAATTTACTATACAAAAATTTAAAAAATTAATATAATTTGGCTGGACATAGTGGCTCACACCTGTAATCCTAGCACTCTGGGAGATTGAGGCAGGAGGCAGGTGTATTGCCTGGGCTCAGGAGTTCAAGACCACCCTGATTAAGAGGGAGACCCTGTATCTACTAAAAGAAAAACTAGCCAGGCCATGGTGGCAGGTGCCTGTAGTCCCAGCTGCATGGGAGGCTGAGGGAAGAGGATTGCTCATACCCAGGAGTTTGAGGTTGCTGTGAGCTATGTTGATGCCAAAGCACTCTACCCGGGGCAAAAAAATAAAAAATGATAAATAAATAGTCAACTAAAATATTAAAAAATACAATCTTAACAAGTAGACATATGTAGTTGTACATACTTTTATATATTTTACATATAATATTATGTACATATAGTGCCAACTTTTTTTAACATCACTCAATCATTTCCATTGCCACAAGGTTGCTTTAACTATCTGTGATCATCACAAGATAAAAAGCATACAAAAGTATCTAAATTAACATTGAACACCATAAGAACCACGTATCTTTTGTGGGAACTATGTTTTCACAGTAGTTTCATACCTCTCTGAAGGACATGCACCACAGAAGTAGTGCTAAGATGTCCCCTTCCTTAAAACCAAAAGACCATGTTTTCTGGCATATGATAAATGTGAAATAGATTGTGCTAGCAACTTTTTAGCCAGGACAGAAAGGTCATGTTTGGTGAAGGCAACAAAGAAGTCTCCTCACAAGAACGTCAACGAACTTTGACAGACAGTGAAATTATGTGCCCACAGTGCTGAAGTCAGTATTCTTGGTTGGCAATTTTAGAATTGACTTAAAGAGCTGACATTACTTACTTACAGTAAGCTCTATGTACAGTGCTTCACTTCCTTCCTTCCTTTCTTCCATCCTTCCTTCCCTCACTCCTTTCTTCTTTGCCTCTTCCCTCCCTCCCTCCTTCCCTCCATTTTTCTTCATTCCTTCCTCTCTCCCTCCATCCTCCTTCCTTCCTTTGTTCTTTCCTTTCTCTTTTCCTTTTTACCATTTCTTCTTTTCTTCTCTTCCTCCCTCTCTTTTCTCTCTCTCTATCTTTTTCATTTTCTCCTCTTAACTGATTCTATCTTTTTCTTTTTTTATTTTTCTTCCATTTCTTTTGCTAAGTCCTTCCAATAGCTGTCCATATCCTATTTATCCCTTCCTTATATTTTAAACATGTTTACATATTTCATAGGCATTTCTCTTTATTAAGCTAGAACTGCAAATGACTACTCCAAGTCAGTCTTTAGAAACAATCAGAACTGTCCCCTGGTAGGTCAGAGGTGACCTACCATCCATTGAGACACCAATGGCATCTCACATTTGCATCTTTTGATTAATTTTGCAAATCCATGTGCAAAATCTCTAGCACCATGTGTCCCATGCTACATGTAGACTTTATCACACAATTGTGTTGTAATGCATCTTGTAATTTAGTCACCCCAGGATATGGTCTTCTAAGAATGGTTTGATTAAAGACAGCTTAGGAAGAAATACCTTCAGTGGTGTTTCATTATAGCCATCACATAACCGTGTGCTCTAAGTCTCTAAGCCACATTATTTGGGAGGTGGCATATATCTGAGCATTTCCAATGCTGAAGTTGAATTCTTTGTACTTTCTATTTTCTCTAGCTGGTGCTTCCAAAAGTGGAGTATGACTAGATTAACCACCATTTTTCAATCTGCTTTATGAGTGCATCTAATTCATACATTAACTTTGTTTATAAATGCTGTTAATATTTCAGTCTCTCCCTTGTATTATACCACTTGGTTATTATAACTACATTTTTTTCACTAAGGTGGGGATTATCAGTTGAAAATATTTTCCACATAGCTGTGACCTATAGGTTATTTCCCAAATGCTGATGCAAATGCTTGCAAAAATATAGAGGAAAAAAATTCCCAACAGCTGCTAAATGTATGGGTTATTCATACATGAAATTCAATGATGAAGACATACACAAATACACATGTCTATTAACAAAAGCTGTGTTAGACATCTCTATTTTGGATACATCTGTGCATGTAAAACTATCAAAAGTACATGTTAGATGGGGTGGGACAGGGCGAGGGGGAAAGTTTAAAAAAATAAAAATAAAAGTACATGTTAGAGGAAACACACAGTGTGGAAGAGAGAGGGTATAATAGTTTTTGTTGCAAAGTTTTTATGTGTATAAAGTAGTTGTGTCTGTTTATGGAGTATGTGTGATATTTGATACAAGCATACAATGTGTAAGATTCAAGCCTAGGTAATGGGATAGCCTTCACTTTAGTTGTTTATCATTACCTTGTGTTGATAATTTTCCAAGTCTACTCTTACAGTTATTTTGGAATATAAAATAAATTATTGTTAAGTATGGTCACCCTATTGTGTAACCAAATGCTAGATTTTTATTCCTTCTACCCTGTTTCCCCCAAAATAAGACAGTGTCTTATTTTAAGGTGTGCTCCCAAAGACGCGCTAGGTCTTATTTTCAGGGGACGTCTTATCTTTCCTGTCAGTAGGTCTTATTTTTGGAGGATGTCTTATTTTCGGGGAAACAGGGTATGTAACAATATTATTTTAGCCACTAACCATCCCATCTTTATCCTTCCCTTCCCATGATCCTTTCCAGCCTCTGGTAGCCATCATTTTTCTGTCTGTCTACATGTGCCCAATGTATCAACACTTTACCTCCCATGGATGAGTGAGAACTTACGAAGAGTGCCTGTCCATGCCTGGTTTATTTCACTTATCTTAATGTCCTCCGGTTCCATCAATACTCTTGCCAATGGCAGGATTTCATAGTTTTATGGCTGAAGAGTATCTGCTGTTTGTATATATACACTGCATTTTCTATATCCATCTATGCAGGGATGGGCACTTGGGTTTATTCCATATCTTGATGACGTGAATAGTTCCACAGTAAATGCGGGAGTGCAGAAATCTCTTTGGCATACTGGTTTCCTTACACCCCCTCCCCCCCACACACACACACTCAACAACGGAATTGCTGGATCATATGCCAGCACTGTATTTAGTTTGTAGAGGAACCTCTGTCCTGATTCCCACAGTGGCTACATTAGAGATGACCAGTCATGTCTCCTCTCTGCCCTGCACAAGTGAATTAATCAATAACTTTGTGATAAGTGAAGTGCACTTTCAGAATCCCAGTGACCTTATCTAGAGACAGCTATGATTGTAGGTCTCTTTTGTTTAATACAAAAGCAATAATGGATATCTTGGAATAATGGCGGAAGACAGAGACCTCAGAAACTTTGTACCCAGTGCTCAAGGTGGTTGGAGGTGAGTCTTCCTGGCAATATGGGGATGAGTCCCAGACTTAAGGGCTTATACTTGATACTTAACCAAAGCAACTGAAGCTTCTGGCATTTGTGTTATCTCCCCTTCCAGAAGTTTCTCTGCCCTAAACCTTCTGCACCAAAGTGTTCTCAATACTTGCTTGCCAGGAAACCATAGCTAGGATCAATCCAGTCTAAATCATATTATGATCTAAAAATTTGTTTCATTTCCTTACAGTTCTTTATATCTACCATATTTGTCTTCTAGAGCTGCCATAACAAAATATCACAGACCGATGGTTTAAACCACAGACATTTCATCTCTTACATCCTAGACGCTGGAAGGGTGAGATCCAGGTGTCTCAGGCTGGTGGTCCTGAGGCCTCTCTCCTTGGTGTGCCTGTCTGTGTCCTGATCTTATAAGAACATCAGTCCTAGACAACCAGGGCCCACCCTGGTGAGTCGATTTTACCTTCATCACCTTTTTAAAGACCCACCTCCAAATACAGCCACGGTCGGAGTACTGGGCTTCGCATTCCATCACACATTTTGGGGAAATGCAATTCATTCAGTGACACCCTATAAGGACTCAAAAATCTCTTTGAATTTCCAGTTTTTCTATTACATTTCAACACTCTGTGTCATTCATATTTAAAACACAAAACTAAATAGGAAATGCAGATGAGATTTAAAGCGGATCCTTAAGGCATCGATACAGCTTATGGATTTATTGACAATTATTCTTTGCACTATGTACTTAAAACATATTTTCACATATATATATATAGATGTATATACACACACACACACAAATTAAAGTCCATACCTTACATATGAATTTGCTCCCTGTTCCATTTTCATAGCATGGCTATACGTTTGAAATTAGCCTCCATCTTTATAAGTACCTTATACCGATTTCAGAACTCACATTTTCAATTCTTCACAGGTGAGAAGCTTTAAAATCAGTTTCAGTTTAATGACACTTGAGCAAAGGAATCCAAACATATGTTGTTTAAGTTGGACTGGGAAGAATGAAAATTCACCAGATTTAGTCTCGTTTGAACCTAAGTGACTTAAACTCTAAAGTTTAGTAAATGCAGGATATTATAGCGAAGCTGCTTCTAAAAATGTTTTGAAGCTTCATAGATGTTAGGAGAAACAGGCAGAAAAGATCAGCATTTTGTAACTAAGCAGGTCTTGGAAACTTTAAGCTGTGACCATCAGACAACTTTATTGACTGTACAGCTTCCAAAATCATTGTTCTGGATGTGTGAAAATAGTTCAAAGATGGGCGATGGTGTAGAATTATTTCCACGACATCTTTATTTTATTTTTTATGCCATGCAGTGTCTTTTGAGTCTAAGGTCTGTGTACAAGTTTTTGGCAGGTCTCACATTGTTGTATATATTTATTTACTTATTTATTAGTAGTATTATTATTTTGCATGGCACAGGACAAGTTCTCCAAATACTGACCCTGATAGCCTAACCTGCAATGTGGTATATCTCTGCAAAACTGTGGCTACCACAAACAAAAAAAAAGAAAAAGAAAAACAACAACAACAATGATATAACAAGTGACAAGTGTCGGCAAGAATCTGTAATATGTTCCTTTTGGAAAGATGTTTGGAGAACACTTAGAGATCTAAAAATAGATCTGCCATTCAATCCTATAATTCCTCTACTAGGCATATACCCAGAAGACCAAAAATCACATTATAACCAAGATATTTGCACCAGAATGTTTATTGCAGCCCAATTCATGGAAAAAGCCCAAGTGCCCATCAATCCACAATGGATTAATAAATTGTGGTATATGTATACAATGGAATATTACGCAGCCTTAAAGAAAGATGGAGACTTAACTTCCTTCATGTTTACATGGATGGAGCTGGAACATATTCTTCTTAGTAAAGTATCTCAAGAATGGAAGAAAAAGTATCCAATGTGCTTAGCCCTACTATGAGGCCTAAGAATATGGGGAAAGGGAAAAGGGAGGGGAGGGGTGGGGGGAGAATGGGCAGAGGGAGGGTGATTGGTGGGATTACACCTGCGGTGCATCTTACAAGGGTGAAACTTACTAAATGTAGAATAAGTGTATGTAATTAATTATATATAGTTAATTAACTATAGAACATTTATATTATACTTACTTTGTAGGGATAAATTTAGAATTGTTATTATCATCATTATTATTATTAATTTATTTATTTTGCAGTTTTTGGCCGGGGCTGGGTTTGAACCCACCACCTCTGGTATATGGGGCTGGAGCCTTACTCCTTTGAGCCATAGGCGCCACCCAAATTATTTTTATTTTTTTTAGCTAAAGACTGCTAAGTGTGCAAGACTCCTCTGATTAAACTGAACTTCTATACCCAAAATTAGCCTAATCAAAGAAAAATCATCTAGGTACAGCAAATATAAATGACTTACCTTCTCATTTCACACACAATTATCTCCTTGTTGCTTGACGATATGAAGTTAATCAAACTGACAAATGTATGAGAGTTTATGTCTTTATAAATATTAAAAATGTCAGCTTGGCACCTGTAGCTCAAGGGGCTAAGGCGCCAGCCACATACACCAGAGCTGGCAGGTTCGAATCCAGCATGGGCCCGCCAAACAACAATGACAACTACAACCAAAAAATAGCTGGGCATTGTGGTGGGCACCTGTATTCCCAGATACTTGGGAGGCTGAAGCAAGAGAATTGCTTAAGCCCAAGAGTTTGAGGTTGCTGTGAGTTGTGATGCCACAGAACTCTACCCAGGGCAACAACATGAGGCTCTGTCTAAAAAAAAAAAAAAATATATATATATATATATATATATATATACGGATATATATATTAACAATGTCTACTCAATGAGTTTACTTTTCAGAAATGCATTTCATTATAATTTCTTTGTGTGCAACTATCAATAGGTAGTTCTTTTCTTTGAATTATATCATGTATTATATGGTGTGGCCATAAAGTTTGTATGCAATTTAAAATTGCCCATGGTCTAATTTGAGACCTTTGAGGTTTCTCCATACTTCTTTCCACAAGAGGCTGTATTAGTTTTCAGCACCCCCAGCAATATAAAAGCGTTCCCTTCTCTCCACATCCACGCCAGCATCTGCAGCTTTGAGACTTTGTGATGTGGGCCATTCTCACTAGAGGTAGGTGATATCTCAGGGTGGTTTTGATTTGCATTTCTCTGATGATCAGGGTCAATGAGCATTTTTTCATAAGTTTATAGTCCCAGCTCTTTGGAAGGCTGTGACAGAAGGATCTCCTGAACCTAAGAGTTTAAGGTTTCCATGAGCTATGATGCCACGGCATTCTTACTGGAACAAGAAAATAATAATGGGCTCGGTGCCTGTAGCTCAGCAGCTAGGGCACCAGCCATGTACACCAGAGCTGGCGGGTTCAAATCCAGCCCAGGCCTGCCAGACAACAATGACAACTATAATCAAAAAATAGACGGGTGTTGTGGTGGGTGCCTCTAGTCCCAGTTACTTGGGAGGCTGAAGCAAGAGAATTGCTTAAGCCCAAGAGTTTGAGGTTGCTGTGAGCTGTGACGCCATGGCACTCTACCCAGATTGACAGCTTGAGACTCTGTCTCAAAAATAATAATAATAAAATAAAATAGTACAAGAACTTATGGACACCCTGTATTTATATTATATATATTATGTGAATACCTGGTATTTTAAGTTGATCCTAGTTGACACTTTTTTTTATACCTAACAAACAGGTACTTATTTGTGAAACATTGTGGAATACAAAGTTGTAGGTGATGGAAAAAGAAAGAACGCAACTGTAACATGTAACCACACTCTGGAGCTAAATTTAAAAATGTACTTTAATCACAAATCTAAAAGCTTAACTGTACACCCCAATCAGAAAACAGTCTATAATTTTGTCTGCTCTGAGAAACACAGAATAAAAATAGATGGCAGAGGGAGGCACCTGTGGCTCAAGGAGTAGGCCACCAGCCCCATGTATGGGAGGTGGTGGGTTCAAACCCAGCCCTGGACACACACACAAAAAAATAAATAAGAAAGAAAGAAAAGAAAATAGACTAGAGAAAATTCATTCTTTTTGCATTTGGAAAAGTGTGGGACTGCTGCAATTAGTCAAACCCTGGTGGTAAACAGTACGGTGATTTCTCCAAGAACTGAAAGTGGACGTGCCATTTGATCCTGCAGACCCACTATTGGCTTAACTACCCAGATGAAAAGAAGGCTTTTCATCCAAAAGACACGTACACTCGAATGTTCACTGCAGCCCAGTTCACAATTGCAAAGGTGTGTGGCCAACCCAAGTGCCCATCAATTCACGAGTGGATTAAAAAAAGGAGGTATGGGTGGTGCCTGTGGCTCAGTGAGTAGGGCGCCGGCCCCATATACCAAGGGTGGTGGGTTCAAACTCAGCCCCGGCTGAACTGCAACCAAAAAACAAACAAACAAAACGTAAGTATTTGCTCAATCATTTAACTAGAAAATGCTACAACATTTTCCAAAAGCTACTTTCCTTACAAAAACCACTTCTTTTTGTACCCCAGGAAGACAAGTTTATGCAGACCATGGTATTTTACGGGAAATTATGACATTTGGCAATGAGTAGAACTCAGATGGTGTGAGTACTTACACCCTATCTAGAACGGGTAAGTGACTATCTAAAAACTTGATTTTTCTTACCTATAAATTAAAGCAAATATCTATTGCTGAGGCTTATGATAGAGTATAAATAAATGAAAAGTAAAATTTGCATAGACAAATTTTATTTTTTCTAAGGGTCAAAGGTGTTAAGAGACTATAGGAAGTAGTGTTAATTTGGGGGTGAGGGAGAGGGTTCCTGGAGAGGGAGAGAGAGAAGCTATGGAAGCGATTGTACATGTCTGAATGTATGAGTTTTCGGCACATAATTGTTACTTTCTTTATTGCCAAGACATAGAACCAACTCAAGTGCCTGTGAAACCATGAAAGAATGAACAAGCTGTATCATCCGTACACCGTGGAGTTCTATTCAGCCGTAAGAAAAAATGGAGGCTTTCTATCTTCTGTGTTAACCTGGATGGAGTTGAAACACATTCTTCTTAGTAAAGTATCATAAGAATGGAAAAGTATCCAAAGTGCTCGATACTAATATGAAGCCAGTAGCTGAACTAATACACACCTGTGTATGAGAAAAATTCGATTCAATTCAAGTTGGGGTAGGGGGCGGCAGGTGGGGGATTAGTGAGCTCTCACCTGTGGGCACAATGTGACGGTGTTTGGCACACCCCCTGGGTGAAGGGCTCAACAACAACTCAAACTTTATCTTAGAAATATGTGAAACTTGGTAAATGGTCTGTAAAGCTAGTGAATGATGCCCCATGATCATATCGATGTATACAGCTATGATTTAATAAAAAAAAAGAAAAGAAATGCAAGCAATGTCACCTAATCATTTGTACCCTCTTATTAATCTGAAAAAAAAAATTATATTCTGACTTCAATACTACGACATTATTCAAAATTAGACTCTAGCAACAAAAACCAAAATATTAACACTTGTAAATATCAGCTATCTAGTTTGCTTTTTACATTTCTTTGTTAGTTGGTTGGTTGTTTTTCCTTTTGTTAGGAACCTTGAGATTATTAACTGTAGAGATAATAAGGTACCAAAAAAAGAAAGAAAGATAGAGAAAGAGAGAGAAGGAAAAGAGAGAGAGAGAAGATAGGAAGGAAGGAAGGAAGGAAGGAAGGAAGGAAGGAAGGAAGGAAGGAAGGAAGGAAGGAAGGGAGGGAAGGAGGGAAGGAAGGAAGGAAGGAGGGAAGGAGGGAAGGAGGGAGGGAGGGAGGGAGGGAAGGAAGGAAGGAAGGAAGGAAGGAAGGAAGGAAGGAAGGAAGGAAGGAAGGAAGGAAGGAAGGAAGGAAGGAAGGGAGAAAAAGGAAAAGAGGAATAAATGCCTGCCCAGGTTCTTTGATCTTGGGTATAGAGGTTGACGGTCATCTGTGTTAGGGCTGTAAGATTGTAGAGTTGTGAAGCTTTTTATTAAGGTAGTGGTTGAATTGCATCCTCCACTTAAATAACCCTCGGCAGAAGAAAGTAAATGAAGGGAGATGCACTTGGACAGAGTCACGTTGGCTCTTCAGCTGGACAAGCTGTTAATGGGTGCGGGAAAAAAAGTGAAGCTGAAAGGAAACATTTGGTAATAGACAGTGAGACACTTTAAATGGGGTATTTTGTAATTAAATGTCTTTGGTTTGTTAGAGGAGAGAGCTAATGTGTCTGAAATCTTGACCCCAGAGTGCATCAGTTAGCCTTATACCAGAAAATATTTATTCAATTTGGATGTTTAAGGAAGGGGAAAAGAAAAAAAGAATTTTCTGAGACATGCCGGGGCTAGCCTTCAGCAAATTAGTGTCAGAAGCACAAACTGTTCACGGTTCATAAACTTGTGAACGTCATATGGTGGATACGTTTACAGATAATTAATTACAGGGCCATGAACGTGGTATTTCAACTGATTTTTCAAAGGCTCTCTCTGAACCACTAAGAGATAAGTTTGGCTTAGTTTCAAGGGTAGATGCAAGGTCATTTTCTCTATGAAGCCTTTCCCCCAGTTGCTGAGAGATGCGCAGATCGCATAGAGACTCGCTGTATCTGTAGGTTAATTTGGAGTTGAGAAAAATCATTATATCCAATTCATAGAGGCAGAGCTTACAATGGTGGTTCCCAGGGTCAGAGGGAAGGTGTGTGGGGAGATGTTCACAAAAGGCTACGTAGTTTCAGTAACTCCAGATCAGGAAGTCCTGGGGATCTAACTACCCCACGGTGACTACAGTTAATAACAATGTATACTTGAAATTTGCTGAAAGTGTCGCCTGTACACACACATGTCATCACCTGAGGTGGTAGGCAGGCTTTTCTTGATCATAGTAATCATTTATTTTTCATCATGTATATCCAAACATCACCTTGTCCACCTTAAATATTCATTTATCATTAGCCCTTTACCTCAATAAAACTAGGAAGAAAAACCAGCACAAACTATGAGCAAATTGGCAAATTCTACTAAGTAATTATAAATAAACGCTTACGAAATGCTGATTGCTTAAAATAATCCAGTATTCACTTTGGAACATAAAGCTTTTCGATACTTAAAGGATAAACTCTAACCAAGGGTATTTTGTTTGTTTTTCTATCCTAATAGGATTATCTGAAAAGGCATGCATTATTTTATTTATTTATTTATTTATTTATTTATTTATTTATTTATTGACACAGAGTCTCACTGTGTCACCCTCAGTAGAGTGCTGTGGCTTCACAGCTCACAGCAACGTAAAAACTCTTGGGCTTAAGCAATTCTCTTGCCTGAGCCTCCTGAATAGCTGGGACTACAAGTGCCTGCCATAACGCCCAGCTATTTTTTTTTTTTTGTCATTGTTGTTTAGCAGGCCCAGGCCGGGCTCAAACCCACCAGCCTTGGTATATGTGGCTGGCGCCCTACTCACTGAGCTACAGGAGCCAAGCCAATATGCATTATTTTAAAAACCTTGTTTTCCCCCTAATATCAGAAAATAATAACATTTTTCAATTATTTCTTTTTTTTTGAAACATTATTTATTTTCTTTTAAAAGAAGCATTTTAGGTGTTTTTAAGATAGGAATTTGGAATAAAAATTGTCACAGTTTTTCTAATCGTTTTTAGAGAAAATACTTGGCAAAGTACTTTCTCAAACTAACTCACACTAACATTCAGCTTCAAGCTTAATATAAAACTATAAAGAACATTCCTGTTAAAACCAAGGTAAAGGCAATGATAGTCCCAATCACCACTGTATCAATGTTCTTATAATGTGCTGGAGAGTCTAGGTGGACATTTAAAAAAAAATGAATAGTTGTGCTACTATAAAGTTAACATCATTTGTAGGTGCTATGGTAGCTTATCTAAAAAAATCCAAAAGAATAAAGTAGTTGAATTAATATGAGTTATAGTTAGAAAATTAATGAGAAAATCGGTTTGCTTAAAGCCTCTATCCATCCATCCATCCATCCATCCATCTCATCTATCTATCTATCTATCCAACTATCGATCTATCTACCCATCCTATCTATCTATCTATCTATCTATCTATCTATCTATCTATCCATCCATCTATCTCATCTATCTATCCATCCATCCTATCTATCTATCTATCCATTCTATCTATCCATCCATCCATCCATCTTATCTATCTATCTATCTATCTATCTATCTATCTATCTATCTATCTATCTATCTATCTATCCATCCATCCTATCTATCTATCCATCCATCTATCTCGTCTATCTATCTATCTATCCATCCATCCTATCTATCCATCCATCCATCTATCTCATCTATCTATCTATCTTATCCTTCCATCCATCAATCTTATCTATCTAGCTATCTATCTATGCCTTCACCTATCTACCTACAACTGGCCCTTCTTACTGCACAGAAGTTAGAGGTTCCAACCCTGATGAAATCAAAAATCCCTCTATAACTTTTACTCCCCATAAGGTGAACTATTGATAGCTCGTGCTTAATGAGAAGCCTGATCAGTTCCAGACACTGTCCACTGTCCACTAAGACATAAATAGGCTCATATCTCTGTGTATTTTATATATTCATAACATAGCTAACTTTATAAAAAAATTATTTATGAGACAGAAAAGTACTTTTGTTGCCTTCGGTAGAGTGCTGTGGTGTCACAGCTCACAGCAACCTCAAACTCTTGAGCTCAAGAGATTCTTTTGTCTCAGACTCCCAAGTAGCTGGGACCACAGGCACCTGCCACAACGCACGGCTATTTTTAGAGACAGAGTCTTGCTCTGGCTCAGGCTGGTCTTGAACTCATGACCTGCCTCAGCCTCTCAGAGTGCTGGGATTACTGGCGTAAGCTGTATTTTTCTTTTTGACATCAGGGTAAGTAAAGGTGTTGCAATAAAAATGTAGATGTGTTCACTCATTATTTAATTAAGAAATTGACAAATTTCACTTCATTAAAATGCATATATTATGTTCTGCAAATACACCCTCAAGAGAATAAAAAAGTTACACTTGGTATAGTGTCACACCCCTGAAATTCCAGATACTTGGGAGGCCCACATGGGAAGATCACTTTGGTCCAGGAGTTTGAGATCAGCCTGGGCAACATTGTCTCAATTAAAAACAAAACAAAATGAAACGAAACAAAACCCCCACAAATATAGTCTAGCACGGTGGACGGGAGAGGAGGGAGATGGGAGGCGGGAGGGTAATTGGCGGAGCCTCACCTAATGTGCACAGGGTCAGGGTGTTCAGATGCCCCCTGGGTGCTGAACTACAACTTGAACTTTGCCTTAGAAATGAAAACCATGTACCTTCATATTAACCTAAAAAAAAAAATCAACTCTATGTTTCTTGTTAGAGGGGGGGCCATGGTGTGTGCCACACCTTCTGGGGGCAAGACATGATTGCAAGAGGGACTTTTACCTAACAAATGCAATCAGTGTCACCTGGATTATTGTACCCTCAATGAATCCCCAACAATTAAAAAAAAAAAAAAATATATATATATATATATATATAAATGTGTAGGTGAGATCAGTATATTCTAAAAATACTTATGTTTCATGTCCAAAATATAGAATGCATTCCAATTCCAATCTGTAAATAAATGAGCAGATTTCTTTTTTATTTATTTATTTATTTATTTTTTATTGTTGGGGATTCATTGAGGGTACAATAAGCCAGGTTACACTGATTGCAATTGTTAGGTAAAGTCCCTCTTGCGATCATGTCTTGCCCCCATAAAGTGTGACACACACCAAGGCCCCACCCACCTCCCTCCTTCCCTCTTTCTGCTCCCCCCCCATAACCTTAATTGTCATTAATTGTCCTCATATCAAAATTGAGTACATAGGATTCATGCTTCTCCACTCTTGTGATGCTTTACTAAGAATAATGTCTTCCACTTCCATCCAGGTTAATACGAAGGATGTAAAGTCTCCATTTTTTTTTTTTTTGTAGAGACAGAGTCTCACTGTACTGCCCTTGGGTAGAGTGCCGTGGCATCACATGGCTCACAGCAACCTCTACTCTTGGGCTTACCTGATTCTTTTGCCTCAGCCTCCGGAGCAGCTGGGACTACAGGCGCCTGCCACAATGCCCGGCTATTTTTTGGTTGCAGTTTGGCCGGGGCAGGGTTTGAACCCGCCACCCTTGGCATATGGGGACGGCGCCCTACTCACTGAGCCACAGGCGCTGCCCAAGTCTCCATTTTTTTTAATAGCTGAATAGTATTCCATGGTATACATATACCACAATTTGTTAATCCATTCCTGGGTTGGTGGGCATTTAGGCTGTTTCCAAATTTTGGTGATTGTAAATTGAGCTGCAATAAACAGTCTAGTACAAGTGTCCTTATGATAAAAGGATTTTTTTCCTTCTGGGTAGATGCCCAGTAATGTGATTGCAGGATCAAATGGGAGGTCTAGCTTGAGTGCTTTGAGGTTTCTCCCTACTTCCTTCCAGAAAGGTTGTACTAGTTTGCAGCCCAATCAGCAGTGTGAAAGTGTTCCCTTCTCTCCACATCCACGCCAGCATCTGCAGTTTTGAGATTTTGTGATGTGGACCATTCTCACTGGGGTTAGATGATATCTCAGGGTTGTTCTGATTTGCATTTCTCTAATATATAGAGATGATGAACATTTTTTCATGTGTTTGTTAGCCATTCTCTGTCATCTTTAGAGAAGGTTCTATTCATGTCTCTTGCCCATTGATATATGGGATTGTTGGCTTTTTTCATGTGGATTAATTTGAGTTCTCTATAGATCCTAGTTATCAAGCTTTTGTCTGATTCAAAATATGCGAATATCCTTTCCCATTGTGTAGGTTGTCTCTTTGCTTTGGTTATTGTCTCCTTGGCTGTACAGAAGCTTTTCAGTTTAATGAAGTCCCATTTGTTTATTTTTGTTGTTGTTGCAATTGCCATGGCAGTCTTCTTCATGAAGTCTTTCCCCCAGGCCAATATCTTCCAGTGTTTTTCCTATGCTTTCCTTGAGGGTTTTTATTGTTTCATGCCTTAAATTTAAGTCCTTTATCCATCTGGAATCAATTTTTGTGAGTGGGGAAAGGTGTGGGTCCAGTTTCAGTCTTTTACATGTAGACATCCAGTTCTCCAACACCATTTATTGAATAGGGAGTCTTTCCCCCAAGGTATGTTCTTGTTTGGTTTATCAAAGATTAGGGGGTTTTAAGATGTTAGTTTCATTTCTTGGTGTTCAATTCGATTCCAAGTGTCTATGTCTCTGTTTTTGTGCCAGTACCATGCTGTCTTGAGCACTATGGCTTTGTAGTACAGACTAAAATCTGGTATGCTGATACCCTCAGCTTTATTTTTGTTACAGAGAACTGCCTTAGCTATACGGGTTTTTTTCCGGTTCCATACAAAACGCAGAATCATTTTCTCCAAATCTTGAAAGTACGATGTTGATATTTTGACAGGAATGGCATTGAATAGGTAGATTGCTTTGGGAAGTATAGACATTTTAACAATGTTGATTCCTCCCGTCCATGAGCATGGTATGTTCTTCCATTTGTTAATATCCTCTGCTATTTCCTTTCTGAGGATTTCATAGTTTTCTTTATAGAGGTCCTTCACCTCCTTCATTAGGTATATTCCTAGGTATTTAATTTTCTTTGAAACTATGGTGAAGGGAGTTGTGTCCTTAATTAGCTTCTCATCTTGACTGTTATTGGCGTATACAAAAGCTACTGACTTGTGGACATTTATTTTATATCCTGAAACATTACTGTATTTTTTGATGACTTCTAGGAGTCTTGTGGTTGAGTCTTTGGGGTTCTCTAAGTATAAGATCATGTCATCAGCAAACAGGGAGAGTTTAAAATCCTCTGCTCCCATTTGGATTCCCTTTATTTCCTTGTCTTGCCTAATTGTATTGGCTAGAACTTCCAGCACTACGTTGAATAGTAAAGGTGACAGAGGACAACCTTGTCTGGCTCCAGTTCTAAGAGGAAAAGCTTTCAGTTTTACTGCATTCAGTAAAATATTGGCTGTGGGTTTTTCATAGATAGCTTCAATCAGTTTTAGAAATGTGCCACCTATGCCTATACTCTTCAGTGTTCTAATTAGAAAAGGATGCTGGATTTTATCAAATGCTTTTTCTGCATCTATTGAGAGGATCATGTGATCTTTATTTTTGCCTCTGTTAATATGGAGGATAACGTTTATAGACTTGCGTATGTTAAACCAGCCTTGCATCCCTGGGATGAAGCCTACTTGATCATGATGAATAACTTTTTTGATGATAAGCTGTAATCTATTGGCTAGGATTTTGTTGAGAATTTTTCCATCTATATTCATGAGTGAGATTGGTCTGAAATTCTCCTTTTTGTTTGGGTCTTTTCCTGGTTTTGGTATTAGGTTGATGTTTGCTTCATAGAATGTGTTGGGGAAGATTCCTTCTTCCTCAATTTTTTGGAATAATTTCTGCAGTACAGGAATAAGCTCTTCCTTGAAGGTTTGATAGAATTCTGGAGTGAAGCCATCTGGACCAGGGCACGTTTTGGTTGGAAGATTTTTTATTGTTTCTTTGATCTCAGTGCTTGAAATTGGTCTGTTCAGGAGCTCTATTTCTTCCTGGCTGAGTCTAGGGAGAGGGTGTGATTCCAAATATTGATCCATTTCCTTCACATTGTCAAATTTCTGGGCATAGAGTTTCTGGTAGTATTCAGAGATGATCTCTTGTATCTCTGTGGGATCAGTTGTTATTTCCCCTTTATCATTTCTGATTGAGGTTACTAGAGATTTTACTTTTCTATTTCTAGTTAGTCTGGCCAATGGTTTATCTATTTTATTTATTTTTTCAAAAACCCAACTCCTTGTTTCATTAACTTTCTGAATGATTCTTTTGTTTTCAATTTCCTTGATCTCTGACTTGCTTTTGGATATTTCTTTTCTTCTACTGAGTTTAGGCTTAGATTGTTCTTCTTTTTCAAATTCCATAAGATCTTTTGTGAGATTGTTGATGTGCTCTCTTTCTGTTTTTCGAATGTAGGCATCTAAAGCGATGAATTTTCCTCTCAAAACTGCTTTTGCAGTATCCCACAGGTTTTGGTAGCTTGTGTCTTCATTGTTGTTATGCTCAAGGAAGTTAATGATTTCCTGTTTTATTTCTTCCTTCCCCCATCTGTTATTCAACAGAAGATTGCTTAGTTTCCATGCCTTTGGGTGGGGTCGAGCATTTTTGTTAGAGTTGAGTTCCACCTTTAGTGCCTTATGGTCTGAGAAGATACAAGGTAAAATTTCAATTCTTTTGATTCTGTTGATATTTGTTTTGTGTCCCAGGATATGATCAATTTTGGAGAATGTTCCATGGGGTGATGAGAAGAATGTATATTCTTTATCTTTGGGATGGAGTGTTCTATATGCATCTATCAAGCACAGTTGTTCTAGGGTCTCATTTCAATCTCTTATATCCTTGTTTAATTTCTGTTTAGAGGATCTGTCCAGCTCTGTAAGAGGAGTGTTAAGGTCCCCTGTTATTATGGTATTATCAGATATCATATTGCTCAGACTGAGTAAGGTCTGTTTCAAGAATCTGGGAGCATTTAAATTGGGTGCATAGATATTTAGAATTGAAATGTCTTCTTGTTGTATTTTTCCCTTGACCAATATAAAGTGACCATCTTTGTCTTTTTTGACTTTAGTTGCTTTAAATCCACATGTATCTGAAAATAAGATTGCAACTCCTCTTTTCTTCTGAATTCCATTTGCCTGAAAAATTGTCTTCCAACTCTTGACCCGGAGCTTTAATTTGTCTTTTGAAGCCAGGTGTGTTTCTTGCAGACAGCAAATGGATGGCTTGCGTTTTTTAATCCAGTCAACCAATCTATGTCTCTTCAGTGGGGAATTCAAGCCATTAACATTTATGGAGATAATTGGTAAGTGTGGTAGTATTCTATTCGTCTTATTTTGTGAGAGTCCACTGCTTAGTTTTATCTTTTGCATTAGTGTGGAGGTTAGGTTCTGTCCTTTGATTTCTGAGTTCTTACTTTGCTGCTGATCCATTGTGGTGGTCAGTGTGCAGAACAGGTTGAAGTATTTCCTGTAGAGCTGGTCTCGTTGTGGCGAATTTCCTCAATGTTTGTATATCTGTAAATGATTTGATTTCTCCATCAATTTTGAAGCTTAGCTTAGCAGGGTACACAATTCTGGGCTGGAAATTGTTCTGTCTAAGTAGATTAAAGGTAGATGACCATTGTCTTCTTGCTTGGAAAGTTCCATTAGAGAAGTCTGTGGTCACTCTGATGGATTTGCCCCTGAGGGATTTGCCCCAGTAGGTCAACTGGTGCTTACTCCTGGCAGCTTGCAGAATCTTTTCTTTTGTCTTGACTTTGGACAGGTTCATCACAATGTGTCTTGGAGAAGCTCGGTTAGAGTTGAGGCGACCTGGGGTCCGATAGTCCTCTGAAAGCAGTGTGTCAGAATCTTTGGTGATATTTGGGAAATTTTCTTTTATAATATTCTCTAGTATGGCTTCCATTCCTCTGGGGCATTCTTCTTCCCCTTCTGGAATTCCTATAACTCATATGTTGGAACGCTTCATAAAGTCCCATAATTCTGACAGTGAACATTCTGCTTTCTCTCTCTTCTTTTCTGCCTCTTTTACTGTCTGAGTTATCTCAAGAACTTTGTCTTCTACCTCTGAAATTCTTTCTTCTGCATGGTCTAACCTGTTGCTGATACTTTCCATTGCATCTTTAAGTTCCCTGATTGACTGTTTCAGTTCCTTCAGCTCTGCTATATCCTTTTTATATTCTTCATATCGTTCATCTCTTATTTGATTCTGTTTTTGGATTTCCTTTTGGTTATTTTCCACTTTATTAGCAGTTTCCTTCATTGTTTCCATCATTTCTTTCATTGTTTTCAACATGTATATTCTAAATTCCCTTTCTGTCATTCCTAACATTTCTTTATAGGTGGAATCCTCTGCAGTAGCTACCTCATGGTCCCTTGGTGGGGTTGTTCTGGACTGGTTCTTCATGTTGCCTGGAGTTTTCTGCTGATTCTTCCTCATGAGTGATTTCTTTGATCTGTTTCCTTGCCCTAATTTTCCTTTCACTTCCTCTTGCTCTTTAAGTTCTTGTGCCTGTGGACTAAGGGTTACAGGACCAGAAGGGTGAGAAGGTTGAAGAGCAAAAAAGGGATGAAAGAAAGGAGGACCGAGTGATAAGAAAAATAGAGAAAGGAGAGGGAGTGGTTAAAAGAAATATTGACAAAAAGAAGAGAGGAACAGAAGGAGGGAGACAGAGCAATATAGGTGTACAGTAGGGTACTTTGACACAACCTTAAAAAAACCCCACCTTCTGGGGGTGCCCAGTTGGGTGGTTCCCTTGAGGTCAGCAGCTCTTTGCTAACCTGATCAGACACAGTACCCCACCTCCACCAAGTAGAGAGGAAAGACAAAAATGCTATAAATCAAACCAAAACAAGCAAACAGAAAACTTTACGGGATAAAATTGGGTGAAAAACCAAATAATGTCAGTAGAAACACTAGGAAAATTGAAGTTCTAGTTATTGAAAAAGGCAGCAATGGGAAATTATAATTAAACTAGAAAAATTGGGAAAGAAAAAGGATCTGTATGGAAAAGGTTGAACTTAAAAAACAAAACAACAATCCACAACATCAAAATAAACAAAAAAAACCAACCAAACCAAAAAAAAAAAAAAAAAAAACACAAGCAAAACAAAGCAGTATGTATATGTTATTGAATATTGTCTGAGCAACACATGGTCTTCTGGGGTATGAGATGTTAATTACAGTTCTAATACGACTGGAGGCCACTGATTTCTCAAACGCCAGCAGGTAGACACCCTAAATCTCTCTTCAGCCCACTGAAAAGGCACTTTAAACTTGTAAACTTGCTGAGCAGAAGCTTTCCCAGGAAAGTGCTTGTCGCTGGAATCACTGCTGAAGTGGCTATCCACTTACCCAGTGTGCCAAAACCAGTCTCACTCTGCCCCTGAGGGTTAGGGCTGCAAGGCGGCTCAGACCCCACCCTTAGGCTACTTGGTCGCTGGGTTACCAGCTCCCACCCAATTCTTGCTCTGCGACCCTGAGGGTGGAGCTTGCCAGGGCAGATCCCTCACAATGGCTCCCTGTCACCCACAGCCAAACACTATTAGCTCCGTCTGGCTCAGCGGCTCAGACTGCGGCCCTAGACAACGGCCAAAGTTCTCCGCACTCCCACTCAGGGTCTCCCCAAGGCAGTTCAGCTGAGTGCCAACTCCAAAGACACAAAAACAGTTAACAGGTAGGGCCTTTCTGGTTTGCAGTCTCGCTGCTACTGAACTGCGGGCGGGTTTTGACGGATTAAACACATGCGACCACTTGCAGGTTTTCCACTGTTTTAGTCCTCCTCTTGGGGTCCAGAAGTCTCTTGCTGACTCCCTGTATCCTCAGAGGGGTGATGATAGGCAGATCCCACCAGCCAGAGATGCCTGGAGTCCTATCTCCCCAGATTCATGGTGCCCAGATGCAAGGAAGCTGTTATTCGGCCACCATCTTGCTCCTCCTCCTGAGCAGATTTCTTTTTAAAAAAGTATGCACAGGCGGCGCCTGTGGCTCCACAGAAGAGGGTGCCAGCCCCATATGCTGGAGGTGGTGGGTTCAAACCCAGCCCCAGCCACAAACTACCAAAAAAAAAAAAGAAAGAAAAGAAAAAGAAGGATGTACAATTTCCTAATAAACTTACAAAAAAATCCAGCAAGAAAATTCAAATTACTAGATGACAGCATCTAATATTCCCCTGAATTGCTCAAACAAAACAAAACTGGTGAAACTGCTGAGAATTTATCTCTCGGTTACCATATAAAATCTAAAGCTGAACTGGCCTATTCAGGTGCATTTCCCAGCAACTAGAAGTTTTATTTCAAGATAGGTGCTGAAGGAAATATTGTAATACACACACAGATATACACAAACACATACACATATATGTGTGCAGATATATAAATATTGACATATACCATATTGCAAAAGAAAAGGTAGAGAAATTTTAAGAGATATTATAAGAGACGTTATTTGTATATTAATTTTTAAGTTGAATTGAATATTTCCTACTGCTCAAGCATACTTAGAAATGATGCACATATCCATTTTACCTGCAATTTGTATGCTTTTGGGGAATGATCACTTTTACTTTCAACAAGATTTCTTAAAATGTGTACACATTTTTGGCACCCCCAGCGTGTGTGTGTTTGTGTGTGTGTATACATAATAGCATTTTGTTAATAGCTCCAATGTGGAAATGGTACAAAGAATCATTAACAATAGATCAAAAAAAAAAAAAAAGGTACAGCAAATAGGATTCAGCAATATTCTGAAAAACACATTGGGATGGTTTAAGGTACACTTGAGTGGTGAGAAGATTGTGCAAATCAAGAGCTATTTGGTAGGTAATTCTGCTCATCCACTTCAGTCAGAACCTCAAGCAAGTCCAGGAATAGTCCAAGTAATTCCATATCAAAACGACTGTGGGTTACCTTGAAATAAAGCTTATAAATGTAAAGCTGTGCCTATACTCCCAGGAACCTCTTGTCTCTAAAAAATGTGTTTGAAAGGGGTTATTATAAATAACTACATACTCTTTCACCTCACACCGACTCAGTCTTTTACAGACAATTCTTGTTCATTATATAACAAAAAATTACAACTCACTGTATAATCATTTTTGAAATGTTGCAGGTTCATTCAAAACAACTGACAATGAGTCTTCGGAAAATGCTCAATTCCTGGCCATCTCTTTTTCAAGTCTTCCATGGAGGAAACAGCCCCCTTTTCGAGGACCAATGGACAGAATTTAGAATCAAGTTACCTGCCCATTTCTAAATATGTATTTTTAATTCATTCTTGTCATTTTTTAAAAAATTTTCAGACTAATAGGATGGTAACTATATAAGGTTCCATCATATTAGGTGCTGCAATTAAAATGTAAATGTGTTTACTCATTACTTAAGAAATTGGGGCGGCACCTGTGGCTCAAAGGGGTAGGGTGCCGGCCCCATATGCCAGAGGTGGCGGGTTCAAACCCAGCCACTGCAAAAAAAAAAAAAGAAAAGAAAATGGTAAATTATGCTTCATTATGCATATATTATGTCCTGCAAATATACCCTTAAGAGAATAAAAAAGTTACACTTGGTACGGTGTCACACCCCTGAAATTCCAGGGGTTACAATGTTTGCATTTGTTAGGTAGAGTCCCTGTTGTGGGTGGGGAGGGTCCCGTCCCACCCCTGGGAGGTATGCCGTGAACCCTACATTGTACCCATTAAGTGGGAGCTCAGCCATCCCCCAACCTGCTCCTTCTCTTCCCCTCCCTCCTCCCCTTCCCCCAACTTGAATTGAACTGAGTTTTTCCCGTATGTGCGTGTGTATTAGTTGATCTGCTGGCTTCATATTAGTATTGAGCACATTGGATACCTGCTTTTCTGTTCTGGCGATACTTTGCTAAGAAGGATGTGTTCCACCTCCATGCAGGTTAATACAAAACACGTAACGTCTCCATCTTTTTTATGGCTGAATAGTACTCCATGGTGTACATAGACCACAATGTGTTAATCTATTCCTGGATGGGTGGGCATTTAGGTTGTTTCCACAATCTGGCCATTGTCAATTGAGCTGCAATAAATAGTCTAGTGCAAATGTCTTTATGATGGAATGATTCTTTTTTCTTCTGGGTAGATACCTAGCAATGGGATTGCAGGATCAAATAGAAGATCTACTTTTAGCTCTTTGAGGATTCTCTCTCTCTCTCTTTTTTTTTTTTTTGTAGAGACAGAGTCTCACTGTACCACCCTCGGTTAGAGTGCCATGACGTCACACAGCAACCTCTAACTCTTGGGCTTCCGCGATTCTCTTACCTCAGCCTCCCAAGCAGCTGGGACTACAGGTGCCCATCACAATGCCCGGCAATTTTTTTGTTGCAGTTTGTCCGGGGCTGGGTTTGAACCCACCACCCTTGGCATATGGGGCCGGTGCCGTACTCACTGAGCCACAGGCAGATTCTCCCTAAATCTTTCCATAGAGGTCGTATCAGTTTGCAGTCCCACCAACAGTTTGCAGTGTAAAAGTATTCCCTTCTCTCCACATCCACGCCAGCATCTGCAGCTTTGGAACTTTGTGATGTGGGCCATTCTCACTGGGGTTGGGTGATACCTCAGGGTGGTTTTGATTGACATTTCTCTGACAGTTAGGGACAACATTCATCATCACTGTTGTCATTTTAAAATCACAAGCATAGTATTGATCTTATCCCTAACCCAACACAAATAGGAACAATCTCAAAAATAATCACTCTTTGGAGGATTCATCATTACAAAGAGTTAAAAAAAAAAAAAAAGGTTAAAAAAAATCTTATTTTTTTAAAAAGAGCACAAGAGCACATTGAAAGATATAATGTGAGCCTATGTTTCATGAATTTTTATACAAGCTTTGATTATTGTGGACAGGACACCATCTAACTTAAACAATTCAAAGTGTGACACATTCTAAGCTTTCTCCTATATTAGGGGACAGCCACAGCTATTTATAGTTTTAAAAAATGCCTATGTAAAGGGTAAAATCAAGGGCACAAATAACTGCAGTAAAATCCTGGGTAGCATGGGGTAGAAAATTGAATTTAACCTATGGAAGAGTAATTTTAATACTGTTAAACTGTGGACAGTACTTGTAAGAGTTTATGAGGGGGATATATCCCATTTGTAATGAATTTATGAAAGAAAACTTTCCAAAGAGAAGGGGAAGCCAAATGATTCATAGTATTTCACACGTAAATGCACTTCTTATTGAACAAAAGCAAGAATTGTACAGTCGGTGTTAAATAAAATGATGGGACTTCATGATGGTAAGACATTTGCCATCCAGACAAGCCAAGAGCGTAGTTTCAAGGGTTGTGAGTCTGAACAATTGTAGTTTGAATAATGATATTAACCTTAGACACCTGTTTGCAATTTCTTTTTTTTCCTTTAAAGATTACCTTTAAGGACCTTGCACAGAACGGTAACGTTTTAATCCTGGAAGAGGTTAAGTATTTTATCCCATGAAATCTGTACCAGCATGATTTGAAGAATGCTCACATTTTAACAGAGTTAAAGACCACCCAGAAAGTATTTGTCAAAAAGAAAAAATTGCAACCAATGAACCACATTTACCATTTTGATAAGAAACATCTTTGCACACAAAATAAAAAGGGGGTCAGAGAATTACCACTTGACTCCATAACAGTATCTAAATCAATCAGCCAAGTATCCTCTCCTTTATTACAAAGTTTTGTTGTCTGGGCACTATTTCACCCTAATGTTTTATTTTATTTTGATTGGGTGCAGGAAAAGTAACCCACAGCTCAGCGATTGGAAAAATGCAAGATACACATTTTTCCACAGAGTTGACCAAAAAAAAAAAATATATATATATATATTTAGGGAATAAAATAGCACACGGATGTCAGAACGTGACAACACCAACTTTCAAAATGTTCTTGCAAATTTTCATTTTAAGAAGATCAGCCCGTGGAAAGAGTGACATTCACACAATAGGCATAGGTCCAGAAAAAGGAAAATCAAAGCAAGGCTTCCAGAGAAATCTGGAGGCAATGACAGCAACAATCACAGATGGTGATACGGAAGATAAAACTACTCTGCTCCCATTAACAACTTCAAAAGTTCTTGCTTCCCTTGTCCAAAAGACGTCAATGCTTTGAAATATTTAGTCTGCGTGAGAAATATTTTATTAACCAAAGAACTCTGCAACATCATGATTCACCTCCATGCACTGTTTCAGGAAAGGTACAGGAAAAATCATATCTGGAAATATTACAGTGAAGATAAAGAAAACATTGGTAGTCCAAAGCATGAGTACATTTCCAACAGGCAAAGAGTTAATAACAGGAACACGTCTGGATTAAATATTGATGTGTGGACAGAGCGTTCATAGGAAACAACGGGTGTGAGTGGTTACAGACTGACATCTGATAGATTCAAGTTACTATTAACGAATAAAAAAAAAACACACATGTGATTCTATTCTATGTCTCCCCTAGATTCCTAAACATGATTGAGCGGGAACTGACTTATGATGACGTTTGCTTACGTAGATTAGGGATGGCATCTGTCACGTGGCTAACAGCATATTTCTAAGCCCAGACATGAGTGTCAACACCTTGTCCAAGAATATCGTTCTTTGACAAGACATAGCAAAGTTGTGGCTTTTTACAGCTGAGGAGATAGAACACATGGAAGTTTTAATATCATTTTTGTAAATTGAAATCACTTTCACTTTCTGCTGCCCGAAGAATGAGTTACCAAAAAAAAAAAAAAAAAAAAACACGATGAATCTATTTTTTTCCTGCAACAGAAAAGACTCCCTCGTACACACATATCACTTATTACACACTGGGCCTTTAGAGCAGCCCATGTCCGTGTGCTGTGTGATTTTTCATTTTGCACATTTGATTTCTATAACACACAACACTGTTGCAACAGGTTTTGAGCCAGAACTAAGACAAATGGCACAAAAATGCTTATTTTAATGGCTCTAACTCAGGAGCTAGAGTTAGCCTGTTAACTAAAGAGAAATCATTCAAGGGTTTGGGTCTTCTCGGATGCACACGTGACTTCCAAAAAGAAAAGGATGTGAGACTTTAATATAATAAGATTCAATCATAAGTTAAGTTGAAATTGATTTCTTTTCTTTTCTTTTTTTTTTTTTTGGCTGGGGCTGGATTTGAACCTGCCACCCTTGGCATATGGGGCCAGCACCCTAATCCTTGAGCCATAGGTGTCACCTTGAAATTGATTTCTAAGGAAGATGATAATTAGTCATTAGTATATAGTATGTGCATACATGTGAACACATATAACTAGTTCTTTATAACCATATTAATCAAATATATATAATTTTTATAGCCACATATATATGGCTATATGTCTCCCGTGAGTATACTACAGATTCTGGGATGAGCTTTGTTTTCATTGCCGTGTAACAGGTGTTGTGTATAATGATGGCTGTGTGGCTGTCCCCGCCAGGAGGCCCGTATGGCAAGTGTCCCTGGAGAAGGTGTTTTCTCATTTCTGCAGATCCAGGCACAAGCACAAAATGTCATTGCATCTTAATATGCAACTCTTTGGGGACATTTCCTTCACACACATAGCCGGTTAACAACCCTGCACCCACCATGGATCCCAAATGTTTTTTAACTTCGGTTTCAGCACAATTCTGCCTGTACTTTCCAGAAGACGAAGCATTTAAGACTAACAGATTATTTGGTAAGGAGCAAATACATCAGTTCTCTCCATGAGCAAATTTCTCTAAGGTCTGCCTGTATTTTCCAAATAGTCAACGTTCTGTTTCTATGGATTTATAGAGAAGTGAGGATTTTCGGCGAGTTCTCCATAAAGGCACACTGGAGTCAAAGAGGAAGAAATATTTAAACCAGAGTTTAAAACAAACAAACAAAATGATGGTCTAAAATTGTCTTAAAATCTTAGTAACATTCCAACAATGTTTCTAAAAATTCACTGCAGATTTAATCCCCTGCAGCTGCCAGCCAGTTTCTGTGATTTGTAAACAAATCATTAACAAGTTCAATTGTCTTTCAACAAAACACCCCATTTTCCAGCTTGTCTCTTTGCAGGGAGAGGTGCTTCATCATATCATCTATGTCACTTTAGGAGTTCTTCAAGGAAACTTAGGTGGAGTTCAAACAAATAGCTTTTATTTTATATGTTAGCACTCTTGATATCATAGAAATAGTATCAATTCAAGTACCCTCTGATTTGAATAAATTTCATTTTCCCCTTTCATGCCAAACATTCCCGAAAATGTAGAACAGGACTTGTCTATATTAATGAAATGCTCCTTAATACTCGATTTAAACAGAATCTAAAAATTAACTGGGTTAGTGATTTTTTTGTTCTCATTAAATTGCAATGGATTTTTGCTATTTTAATTGCAATGGATCTTTAAAACCATGTGCGATGTTCTTGTTACATGAATATCTGTTCTACTAGGATCTACAGTGTGAGGATTTTGTCAGGAGGGCTGTTCTTGCTGGGGTTAGGTGATATCTCGGGGAGGTTTTGGTTTGCATTTCTCTGATGATTAGGGATGGTGAGCATTCTTCATGTTTGTTGGCCATTAGTCTGTCTGAGGGAATAGCCCACTTGCAAGGTTAAGTTCACCTTAGAAATGAAAGTAATGTGTTCTAAACCTATGCATCCATGTATTTATCTGAAATTAAAAAAAAGAGAGAGAAAATATTTAAAAGAAAGAAGATCCTTTCCCCCTTTCTCTGTGCCTGGTACATGTTATTCAAATTTCAGTCAAAAAGATATATATATATATCATGGCAGAAGACACAACATTTAGGAAAAGACAATTTTTTACATTCATTTTCAGCCGTCACTGGGCATCGTAGCGAAAGTTTTTTCCATAGACTTGAGGATAGAACATGGTCACATGAAGATTTCTCTCTTGAGTTAACAACAATAACAACAACAAAAAAAAGAGTTTATATCAACAAAGAGAATTACTGTTATTGAACTATTCATGAATGAGAAAGATTAACTTTCTAAATGCTGGGGATAGGATATTGATATATTTAATTGGGCTCTATTTCAAAGTATGTATAATCTAGCAAAAAGGCAAATGTATAAACAACAATGACTAAATAATGACTTCATGGACAGATGCCTGGAGGATATTTTATATCCAGTGAACAGATTCTATAAGTTGTGCAAATAAATCTTTAATCCCAGACATGCCTGTGCCCCTGAAATTAATTCATTTATCACCGCCAACAAGTTTTTCATGAGCTATGCCTGAGTTTGAAAACCTCCTTCCTTTCAGAAATACGAGCTTTCATTGGCGGAAGGATGGACATGTCGAAATCCTATCACTTGTTCTCACACCGTCTGAATTTTCCGATGGGAGAAGAGGTGAGGTCTCCAGGAGGAAGGAAGATGTTGTAAGGTATTTACTTTCCATTACAAGACACACCCAGATATGGCAACACTCCAAAAGGAATCCCTATAATAAACCTCAATTCTGATCCTTTTCCCTATAAGTTTTCATTTTTCTTGCAGAAAAATTAAAACCTCCTTGTAAATGTTATAAGAAAGTAGAGATGTTCAAGAAAGAGCCATGTTCACTTCAAAAAGAGAAGAATGTCTTCTTACAGTATTTACTTATTTTATTTTATTTTTTATTTTTCAGACAAAGTCTCACTGCCCTGGGATCATAACTCACAGCAACCTCAAATTCCTGGGCTCAAGTGATCCTCCTGCCTCAGCCTCCCAAGTAGCTGGGACTACAGGCACCTGCCACAACACCTGGCTGGTATTTCTATATTTAGTAGAGATGGGAGCTGGGTGTTGCTAAGGCTAGTCTCAAACTTCTGAGCTCAAGCAATCCACCTATTTGCAGGTTTATACTGTCATTTTTAGGCAACACCAGGATTAAGTTTTTCCTTTTTGTTGTTGTTGTTGTTGTTGTATGATTTATTTTTACCAGTTCCTTCCTCCCCCTCCCACCTGTCTGATTCCCTTTGAGTTAATTAATTATTAATACAGTGCTGTTGGAGGATTAGTTGTAATTTAATAGAGAGAACAGGTGCTGTCTATTTTTCCATTCTTCCAAACTTCACTTGGGAGAACATTCTCTAATTCCATCAAGTAGTTACAAAAGGGGGACCCACCATGGTGTGTGTCTACCATATTTTATTAATTAACTCATGAATTAATCATTAAGCATTAATCATGATGGATACTTGGGTTGATTCCACAAGATCCATTTTGTGATCTGGCTTGTTATCACCACATTTTATATAATAGCTTGTTCTGTATTTACTATATTTTTAAAATTAAAAGAATACAGAATTACCTAGACTTCAGGACCATTTAAAGTTCTGGTTACATTATATCCATCTAAGTTCTGGTTACATTACATCCGTCTAAGTTCTGGTTACATTGTATCTATCTAAGTTCTGGTTACATTGTGTCTATCTAAGTTCTGGTTACATTGTGTCTATCTAAGTTCTGGTTACATTATATCCATCTAAGTTCCGGTTACATTACATCCGTCTAAGTTCTGGTTACATTGTATCTATCTAAGTTCTGGTTACATTACATCCATCTAAGTTCTGGTTACATTGTGTCTATCTAAGTTCTGGTTACATTATATCCGTCTAAGTTCTGGTTACATTACATTCGTCTAAGTTCTGGTTACATTGTGTCTATCTAAGTTCTGGTTACATTACATCCCTCTAAGTTCTGGTTACATTACATTCGTCTAAGTTCTGGTTACATTGTGTCTATCTAAGTTCTGGTTACATTACATCCATCTAAGTTCTGGTTACATTACATTCGTCTAAGTTCTGGTTACATCGTGTCTATCTAAGTTCTGGTTACATTACATCCGTCTAAGTTCTGGTTACATTGTGTCTATCTAAGTTCTGGTTACATTGTGTCTATCTAAGTTCTGGTTCCGTTACATCCGTCTAAGTTCTGGTTACATTGTGTCTATCTAAGTTCTGGTTACATTACATCCGTCTAAGTTCTGGTTACATTGTGTCTATCTAAGTTCTGGTTACGTTACATCCGCCTAAGTTCTGGTTACATTGTGTCTATCTAAGTTCTGGTTACATTACATCTATCTAAGTTCTGGTTACATTGTGTCTAAGTTCTCGTTACATTGTGTCTGTCTAAGTTCTGGTTACCTTACATCCATCTAAGTTATGGTTACATTGTGTCTATCTAAGTTCTGGTTACATTATATCCGTCTAAGTTCTGGTTACAGTACATGCGTCTAAGTTCTTGTTACATTATGTCCAAGTTCTAGTTACATTACATCCATGTAAGTTCTTGCACTCTGTGCTAACATGTGCAAAGCAGTTCTGGAAAGTTACATTTGTTACTATTATGTACACTCAACTACAATCTAGGCAAGGTGCTTCAGCTTAATAAATGAATAAAAATAAGGATAATGGGTATTAACTGAAAATTGTTACTGAAAATACTAATAGTAGGAAAATGCAAACAAATTTCCGGACTTCACACATGTCCAAAGAGGCACACCTCTCTCCTTATAGGGAAGCAGACAAACATTTTTCTAACTTACTACACTTAACATCTATCGTTTTTACAATCCCCTAATGCAAGCCCTCGCTGTATCTGTAATTAAGTTTTGTTTTTAAATCGCCCCACAATTTGCCTTACTGAAATTCTTTGACCAAGCAGTGGCTATAAACAACTTCTGTTTTTCACATCCCCAACCTATATGAACATCGTATATAAACAAACATCCTAGATATTTATCTTTTGAGATTCTCTGGGAAAATGTTAGGTCCTATGTTAAACTGAATTTTGTGGATGTTAATATCCAGGCCTGGTATCATCTTGACTTAAAAAGGAAAGATTGTGGAGAATAGATCCTGAATAGGATCATTGACTACCAAGGGTGATTGATGGGTTTCTGGGATACCCAAGTAATTGCTGGGATGTGTACAGATGGCTGACAATCACAGGTTTAAAATTTCTGAAAGTGAAGAGCAAGCTATTCCCCTGTTCTCATGTTACACTGCTGTCAACAGTCCAGATTAAAAAGGAGAAAAAGGGTGGTGCCTGTGGCTCAATGGAATAGGGCAGCGGCCCCATATGCCGGAGGTGGTGGGTTTAAACCCAGCCCTGGCCCAAAAACTGCAAAAAAAAAAAAGAGAAAAAAATAAATGAAGAACAGAAAGAAAGCATTTTTTTAAAAGAGATTAAAAAGGAATATGCTATAGGAATGAGAAAATTTAAAGCAGAAATGAGGATATGATATGGCAGGTGAGAATTAAAAATGAAAGAATACTTAAGTATAGTAATTTGAAAGACAGGTTGTCAAACAAATTTTATTTGTATCTTATTCATTCTCTACTCCTGCATATTTATGTTTTTTCTTATTTCTTATGTCAGGTGACAATTAGTACAATTAGCAGCAGTGATTTTATATATATATATATATATATATATATCTTATCAAATATTTAGACACCTGGCCACTTGAAGTTTAAAATAATTAGAAAATAATTTAGACTCCATTTATCACTGCAGAAAAGTTTTATATTTGGATAATAATCTACATTATTTTTACTACTGGGGGAAAAAAGTGGATTTTTGGTTCCATTGGGTTTCATTATGGCTCTAACTATGTAAAATGTGTCTGTCATTTCATAATCCTTTGATTATCTCCAGAGTGAAAATTAACCAAGAAATTCCTTATACATTTTACTTAAGAAACGATTTCTAATGTGAACGTAGTATAGCTCATGAGAGGAAAAATGAAATTATTCCAATAGATATTATAGACTGTAGATACAGGAGATATTCTTTTACATGTTAATTGCCATTATAGATACTTGTGCATTATAGATATAACAGATGCAATTTTTAAAACTGTGTTACAGTTTTCCAAAATCATAGGACATTTTGTTTTTATGCCAGAGGACTATAGGAAATAAGTATGGGCTCAGTGCCTGTAGCTCAGTGTGTAGGGCACTGACCACAAACACGGAATCTGGTGGGTTTGAGCCCGGCCTGGGCCAGCTAAACAAACAATGACAACTGCAAACGAAAAATAGCCGGGCATTGTGGCAGGCGCCTGTAGTCCCAGCTACTGGGGAGGCAGAGGCAAGAGAATCGCTTAAGCCCAAGAGGTAGAGGTTGCTGTGAGCTGTGATGTCATGGCACTCTACCCAGGGCAACAGAGTGACACGCTGTCTCTAGAAAAAAAAAAAAAAAGAAAGGAAGAGAGAGAGAAAGAAAGAAGGAAAGAAAAAGGATATATTTTTAGTAATTCAGTGTGAATAAATTCATGAATGTGCTGGTCACACATTCCACCTGCTAGAAAATGAACAAGAAAAAAAAATGAGTAGGTGGCAAGTTACAGGATTTCTTCTAGGAGAGGTACGGAGCCAGGAAAATTTAAATTATCAAATACAACTTCAAACACATAGGGACGGGTTTTACCAAGCCCCATGTCCCATTCTCTGCTGACACCTTGCTGAGCAACGATTATGTTCTTCAGCTTTGACAACAACTTGGATGTGGGCATCCTTATCCCAGAGATAAAAGAGAAATCACATTCCAAGCAGAAGCGACTTAGCCAAACTCCCCCCTCTCCCAGAGTTGAAGCTCAGTTCTCCAGAAAAATGACAAGTGAACTGTCCCCGTGCAAAGCCACTGCCTCAGGGAGAAAATAGCAGTGGTGCAAAACAGCAAGAAGGAAGTACATTGTAAGCAGGATGCTTCTTAGAACGCAACACGTCTGTCCCTCCCTTCATGTTGACGCAAAATTCTTTTTAGGATTTTGAAGGTTCTTCCGTTTGTTTGTTTGTTTTTCATTCATTCATTAAATGTATCTGTTTGTCTCGTTCTTTTCTTCTTTCTGTCTTTCTCTGTTCTGTTTCCCTAATTCTCTCTCTTTCTCTCTCATTTCTTGAATCTCTACTTCCAGCTTATTCTCATTTCCCCTCCTCTCTCTCTTGTTGACCCTTTTCTCTTCAGATCCAGCGACTCCCCATCCTTTGAAGCCTCTCCCTCTGATCTATTTCATTTCCCTCTTTTGCTATATCCCCACCTGCTATGACCAGGCTCAAATTTGGGTAATATAAAAATAGTTATCTCCAATCATTGCCTCATTATCTCTGCCTTTGCTCGCCACTTCTCTCTCTCTCTAAGTTCCTGCAAAATGCAATTTTCATTTCTTCTTCCACATTCAGTTTTCACAGCATGAATATATGTGTTGGGGGGCTGATCAAACTCTCAATTAATAGCCAAGTCGTGGAAGCAACCCAAATGCCCATCAACCCAGGAATGGATTAACAAATTGTGATATATGTACACCATGGAGTATTATGCAGCCTTAACAAAGATGGAGACTTTTCATCTTTTATGTTTACCTGGATGGAGGTGGAGCACATCCTTCTTACTAAAGTATCTCAAGAATGGAAAAAAAAAAAATCCAATGTACTCAATACTAAGATGAAACCAATATATAAACAACTACAGGCCCCCCATGAATGATAAAATTCAAATATGGTCTAGCAAAGGGGAAGGGTGCGGAAGGGGTAAGGGTAAGGGTGATTGGCAGGAGGAGAGAGGACAATTGGTGAGATCCCACCTGATGTTCCCAATGTCAGTATCTACAGGTTGGCCCCTGCGTCAAGGGTTCAACGACAACATGAGCTTTACCTTGAAAGTGAGAACAACTGACCTAAAAATGTGTACGTTCCTATTAATCTGAAGATTAAAAAAAATAAACTTTATTTTATTTTATTTAAGATTACTATGAGGGCACAAATGATTAGGTTACATTGTTTGTGTTCGAGTTCGAGTTGTCCTGGAGACCCTCCTTCAGGGAGTGTTCTATATACATTGGGATTGTCCTCATTAGGTGAGATCTCACCAATCCCCTCACTCCTCCCTCTCTTTACCCCTTTTCACACCTCCCTTCCTCCCCCACTTAAATATACTTGTGTTTTTCTCTTTTGTGGGTGTGTAGTTTTTCTATTGGTTTCATATTAGTACTGAGTACATCAGATACCTGCTTTTCCATTCTTGTGATACTTTACTAACAGAATGAGTTTCAACTCCATCCAGGTAAATACAAAAAAAATGTAAAGTCTCCATCTTTTTTATGGTTGAATAGTGTTCTATGGTGTACAGGTACACAGTCTATTAATCCACTCCTGGGTAAATGGATACTTGGGTTCCTCCCACAACTTGTAGATCACACATTGAGCTGCAATAAATAATCTAGGGCAAATGTCCTTATAGTAAGATGTGTTTTTCTTTTTCTTTTAGTTGCCATGTGTCTTTATCCTATGGGTCCATCCAGCTCTCTCTGTCATTGGACAGTCTTGACCACTGTCTATTACTGCAAAATATATGATTCTCCCTCAGTTTATGCCCTGGAAAGCTGTATATTCTTTTTGCATCTAGCATAAATGATGGATGTCCCACAGGTTTTTTTCACCTTTCATTACTTACTTGCAAATGGGATATATTCTATGCATGATCACACTGAACTATCAGATGTTTCCTGAAATGTTTTGTTTTTTGTTCTGTCGCTCTTTTTGTGCATCACCAGCTTCTTTGTAGAAGCAAGCTTCCACAAATTCCTGAGTGATGACCTTCTGCAGGGGGCATTTACTTGCTGGTAGACACCTCTGTCACAGCCTTCCAGCCCGGTGACTCCTGATCCCAGTTTCCTTGACCTTTTCTGCTTTGGCATGGGGTGGGGTAGACCACCTCTTCTGGACTGAACTCTGCAGCCCTTCTGCCCTCAAATTCATCTGTTAAGAGTCAACCCCCATTGTGGCTGCATTTGGAGGTCTGTTCTTTAAAGCGGTGATTAAGGTAAAGGGATGTCCTTAAAGTGGGCCCCGATCCCACAGGACTGGTGTCCTTACATAAGAGAGGACCAGGACACAGACACCCACAGAGGGATGACCACGTGATTGGAGAGAGAAGACTATTTCTATGTACCAAAGAGAGAGGCCTCAGGCACCACAAACACCTGCCATTGATTGGCTCCTGTGCAAACTGAATTCATTGCCCTGTAATCTGAGGAACAAATCTCTTGTAGGAAATGTTATTCAATAAGACATTGGGATTCTTTTCTTTTTCCTAACCTTTATTTATTTGAGACAGAGTCTCATTGTGTTGCCCTAGGTAGAGTGCTGTGGCATCACAGCTCACAGCAACCTCAAACTCTTGGGCTTAAGCGATCCTCTTGCCTCAGCCTCCCAGGTAGCTAGGACTATAGGCACCTGTCACAACACCTGGCTGCCTAACCTTTATTCCAACTTAGGTCTGTGGTATGTGCAAACCAGATTAAGAACACAGAATCAGAATCTTCTTTTAGAATTTGCTTATCCAGCTTCCTTCTGGAGTTGCTGAACGTAGGTCATCTGCTGGGGAAAAAAAAAAATTTTTTTTTAATTTTTACAACTTTTATAACATTTGACTGCAGACATAAATATTGGTGAACTATTTGCCGTGAACCATCAGGCTATAGCAGGAATGCTTTTGTGTCATGGTCCTAACCCGATTAGTTCTAAGTATGCTTTAAGTTGAATATGAAATCTGACCTTTTAGTGGAATGAGAGATTCTAATACATTTCAAGGACAGTAATATTTATTTGCCTGTCCAGTTTCCACAGTAATGGGAAATATAATGTAAGGCATCCATCATCTGAATAATGTATTATGCTTTCACCTTTGTGTTTTAAATACATCAAAATATAAGTTGACCAAAACACATTCTCAGAATACAAAACAAACAAAGGTGTCATAGTTATTATGACATCCATCCAAGAAGCCATTACCAAGATTTCAATGACTGTTTTGAGGAAAAACAAGGTGATATTATTTTATCCAAGGATTAGGGGACTTTCTTTTAACTCTTACGCCCCAGTTAGTTTTGACACACAAGTTGTCAAACACAGTCTCATCACCATCATTCATTTTTTTTAAGCTGTCTGTGTCTTCTTGTTGTGGCTCCTTATTCTCTCCAGTTGAATTGTGCACATTGATATTTAATCCAGAATGAACAGCCAGCAGATCTAAAATACTGCCCTAAGTCACACACCTGCTGTTAGGGCTGCTACCAGCAAGCCTTGACGATTCCCACCCAAACAGGCTAAAGCAGAGAAAAATGTGGCAATCAACTTAATGAAAACAAACAAACAAACAAATAAAAAACACGTAGGAACTGTGCATCCAAAGACTGGTAGGTCACAAAAGGTAGTTTAGTTAATTTCTACATTATATTTATTGATAGTTAAATGTCTTTAGTTAATTTTCCATATTGTATGCATAGATTGCTAGATAGCTATAGTAAATATATAACTGTAGGTATATTACAGATTGATATATACTGAGAGATAGATAAAAGGAAAGATGATAGATAGATAGATAGATAGATAGATAGATAGATAGATAGATAGATGATGGATTTAAAGATCTCCAGGAGATTTTTATCCTGGAGATCCATAGGAGTTCTGACACGTATGTTTGCAATTTCATCATTGAGAAAGTGCTACACACCTCATTGCTGAATATCACTATGGTCACCTTCGAAGTTCTCCCCTTGGGAAGCTGTGCACAGACCCCACACCTGGTCCACCCTTCAAAGCAATTTTGGAACTCTTTTTCTGGAATGGACATCAGAGCTGTCTTTGTATGAGGTCTCACCATTAACTTCACAAACTCATCCTAGAAAAAGTGCCGCATACCTCCCTGCTGAATATCCCAACAGTCACCAGATTGCCAAGGGGAGTATCTCAAAGGTGGCCACCGTGATAGTCAGCGGGGAGGTTCAGCAGGGAGGCATGTACCGATTTTTCTAGGATGAGTTTGCAAGCTTAATTAGCTGACATCGTATGTATGGTGTATTTCAAATGATTATTTAATTATTTTTTGGTTCAATTGCATCAACCTTACTCAACATTCCTTACCTGCAAAAATCATTATACCTTCATTTTATCATTTATCTAGTGCAAAAGGAGTACAAAAACGTCTGCTTTGAGAACACATGGCCCAAACAGGACATTGCGTCTTAATAGTCATTTATCAACAGTAGAAAAATGAGTCATACTTCTGTTATTCTTTGGAGAATGCTTCTCAGCATGTTTTACAACATATCCATGGTTTAGCCTCATGTGTTTCAGTAAGAATATATAGCAGATGAATGCAAACACAACATTAGAGAGAGATCAAGATAAATTAATAATCATAGTACATAGGTATTCAAGTAGGTATTACCCAATACAGAATAAAGAAAGAATTAAAAATGCGATGAATAGGACAGTGATGAAAAGCAAAGAGTTGTGTAGGAATAACTTCAAGGCCCTGAGACATCTACTTTGCTGTATTCAGGCACGTTTAAGTTTGTCAATATTATCAGACCAGCATCTGTAATGTCAAATCTGCACTTTTTAGAACGATTTCAATCATGCGTAACGGATTGAACGTCATGCACAATTCATTGGCTCAGGAAAATAAAGATCCCAAGATAATAAGGTGTGGACAGTATAGGAAGCCGAGTGAGACTACGTAGGATCCCCAAACTGGTTGCATTTCTGTTTGTTTGTTTTATTTCCTTTTTCTTTTGAACTAGAAAGAGAACATTAGCATCATCAGAGCAGGATCCTTGGTAGAAACTGCAACATTTGTCCCTGAACCCTTATGAAAGCTACGGTCCACTGCCAAGATGAAAATATCTACAGTCCAAGTGAGGGAGTGATGGCCGGGGAGGCGCATCAGAGTGGGCAAGGGGATTAGAAGAGGAGGGACACGCCTGTGATCCTTCACTCCTGAATTCCCAACCAGGCAGTTTTTAACCCAAACCACAGCTGTCTTAAGATTACAATGAACTGGGGTGGCACCTGTGGCTCAAAGGAGTAGGGTGCCGGCTCCATATACCAGGGGTGGCGGGTTCAAACCCAGCCCTGGCCAAAAACTGCAAACAAACAAACAAAAAAAGATTACAACCAAGTGACTTTTGGTGTTTTGGATACATACCTAGTAGAGGAATTGCCGGGTCGAATGGCAGGTCTAATTTTAGATCCCTGACTGTTCTCCAAACTGCTTTCCAAAAGGAATGTACCTCTTTCATGTCTACACGGATGGACCCGGAACATATTCTTTTTAGTAAAGTATTTCAAGAATGGAAGAAAAAGTATCCTGTGTACTCAGTTCTATTATGAAACCAATTTATAATCATTCACACTTTTATAAGAAAGATAAATCACTACTATAGTCCAGGATGAAGGAGGGAAGAGGAGGGGGATTTGATGGAAGGAGGGTAAAAGGTGGGACCATTCCTATGGTTCATATTGCAAGGGTTCATGTCAAATCTATAGAGTATAAATTCCTTAACAAAATAATTAAGTAAATGCGGTGAAGGCTGTATTAACTAGGATGATATAAACATTTCTAATTGTATATAAAATCAGCACCTTGTACCCCATAAAGGCATCAATGTATACATGCTCTGTGAGTTTATGACTTAATAAAAAAATTATAATTAAGAATGCAGCTGCACGCTCTGAAAGGCAGAGACAAAACTCCCAGGCAGTGACAGGTGGTTTGCAATCCCAAATTGTTTCATTTTTAATTTTTTATTTGAATCCTGCCAAACAACAATGACAACTGCAACAAAAAATAGCCGGGCGTTGTGGCAGGAGCCTGTAGTCCCAGCTACTTGGGAGGCTGAGGCAAGAGAACCCCTTAAGCCCAAGAGTTGGCGGTTGCTGTGAGCTGTGATGTCACGGCACTCTACCCAGGATGACTGCTTGAGATTCTATAGAAAGAAAGAAAGAGAGAAGGAGAGAAGGAGAGAAAGGAGGAAGGGAGGGAGAAAGGGAGGAAGGGAAGGAAAAAAAGGGAAGAAAGAAAGGAAAAGAAAAGAAAAGAAAAAAGGAAACGAAAGAAAGATAAGAAAAGAAAGAAATTTAAATATTTTTCCTGAAACTGTGATAGAAAAAAATAAAGTCTCAAAACTAAACACAATTAGCTGTTTGAAAAGTTTAGTTTTGGCATGCTTTTTAAAAAATATACTAGAATTAACCCTTCCTTGAATAAAATTTTTCCTTGAACAATACTTATCAACCATTCCCTGAGCAATAATACAATGTCTCAGTAACATTCCTTACACCACTTTAAATCACTGGGATAGGGAAGCATTTTACATATTCACTTTTTTAAGAATGGAAAGATTTACAGCCATCCATACATACCAAATATCAACAGAACATGTGGATTCACGACAGCAAAGTTCCTTGCTTTACTATCTGTAGGTATATGCTCCTTGCAACTTTCAATGGTCTCAAACCACATTTCCAAAGCTGATGAGTAAATCAGGAATTTTATGACCCTGCTGCAAAGCACGGCCATTATTAAAAAGCAATTATGTAAACTTCCATTTAAAGAAATCGTATTGTGCCGCACCCACGGCACCATAGCCGTAGTGAGGCGGTGCTGTCCGCGTTCTAGAACGACGGGAAGGTGGATTGTGCTCCACAGAGCTTAGCCCCCAGCACCCCCAGTATGCACAGCATCAGAAATGTTGCCTAGCATGCTCAGTTACCCGCTTAAGTTTAAAGATTGTGGCATCTATTCATGTGTTTGTCATTCTGTACCAGAAGTCTGTTTGTTCTGATAAACTATCAATATGTACTTTCTTAAGAATGAACACAATACACTGTTGATCCAAATATAACACCACCTCATGAGCTTACTAGACTCAGTGGCACTACTAATGAACACACAAAGAGGTTTTTCCCACCATAAATATCAGTGGGGACAGAAAAAACAGAATAAATGCATAAACAAAACTTTTACAAAACATGACCTCCCACAATAAGGATTTGTTCAAACATCTTGCTTCACTAATTTTCATATGTAATACAAATCAATAGAGTAGTTTAATGTTTAACAAACAATCAATTATGAATCAAAGTATAGTTACTAATAAGAGTAAAAATATATAGAAAATATATATAAAAGTAGTCAAGCATTATACATAAAAGAATATGTCCAGCTGTTTTAAAAATAAGATCATAAGAAACTGAAAAGAGTTGCAGGACTGAGAAAAGTTGTAAGCCTTGACATTCCTGAAGAGGGAGTAAGCAGGTGTTACTGATAAACCACCTCCCCCCGAAGAGCAAAACCTTGAAAACATGTAATGCATGATAAACCGCATATGCAGACACAAAGATAATTTACAAGCATAAGCAGAATGAAGATTGCATTGTTTGAACCTTGGAAAGAAAATGTATAAATACCAACATATACTCTCAGTAAAATTTGCAGCTGCATACTTTAACCCGTAGTGTGCCAGACTGTCATTCCTGCGCCGACCTCTCAACTTTCCTCGTTCCTTCTCCCTGCTTTCCCTCGGACTGGAGCCCACCGACAGGGTGGTCCGTGGCAGTATTGAAATGTAATTTAACGTGCAGTCAAAACTTAACCACTTTCTGTGCAATAGTTAATTTTTTTAAAAGACGTTATATTTGGGCGATTGGAAAATATCAGACACATGTTATGCAATTATATTCCAATGATATGCTATTTTTTCTATTTTTAGTAAAGATGAGGTGTCAGTCTTGGACAGACTGGTCTCAAACTCTTGAGCTCGACCTATCTGCTGGCCTCTGCCTCCCAGAGTAGCTGGGATTACAGGTGTGAGCCACCACGCCTGGCCCCAAACTTAGATGACATAAAATGTATCATATTTTATCATTTGTGTGAGCGTGTAAGTGTTTATATATTGGTTTCATAACAGTATTGAGTACATCGGATACTTTTATTTTCTGTTCTTGAGATACTTTACTAAGAAAGTGTGCAAATATAGTCTAGCAAGAAGGAAGGGTGAAAACGGAAAGAGGAGGGTGGGTGGGTGGGAGGAGGGAGGGCATTTGGAGGGATCTCACCTAATGTGCACAATGCAAGGGTCTATTTCAAAATAACTAACAGTAAATTTTAAATGTCTTACCACCCAAAATAAGTGAGGTTGATCGCGATGTTAATCAATTTGATTGAAGCATTCCACATGGTATATCAAATCATCACTCTGTACCCCATAAACATATACAGTAAGAAAAGAATAAAACAAAATAAAATGTATAGTGATTCTGAATGCCTGGAAAGTTAACTGACTCTTCCAAAATCTGCATTTATAAGGAGTGGTGGAATTTGTTCTAACACCCAGACATCTCAATATGCGTGATGCAGCTAACACCAGGATTTCTGAACGTTTTCTATGGTTTGAGCCATGTGCTCATTCAAGAAGGTATAGGCAGCGTCCCCGTCTGCAGACACACCTTTATTTGGTTTGAGGAACTCAAGGTAGCAATCTCTTGTGATTGTTAAAGATGGGACATGTGTTCGCATTTTTCCTAATCTATTTACAGTGTTTGGTGTATCTGTTACTCCGTTACAGGGCTTCTCCACCTCGGTATATTCATTTTGTAATGGAGAATTATGTTTTTCAGGGAAAGGGCAGCTGTCTTGTGCGTTGGAAGGTGTTTGCCAGTGTCCCTTCCCATGAAATGGAGGTAAGTTTTGCTCCGAAATAGGACAACCTTACCATGAGCATGGCCTGCCCCATTTCTCTGATAAAAACAAACCCGCCTCATACTTTTCTGTCTTGCATACTATTTCTGTCCCCGTCCTGCAAATATTGGTGCTCCTATAGATTCTGGAATACCCTACCTCTCAGCTCACTTTGGCCCTTCTGCAAATGCAGGTTGCAAATACTCAGCTTAGATGATTCAAAGAGATACAGACAGTGGTAGGAACGGAGGCAGACAAAGACACAGCTGTGGATGCAAACCAGGTCCATGCCCATCACCATAGTTTACAAATCCCACATCTCTGATTCATAGCTCACATTGAACCCCGTTGTGTGTATTTTTGACACCTGTGTTTTCTCCATTTTAACATGTTTTCCTCTGCTTTTTGGTTCTCATCAGCTTTACAGAATAAATCCAAACTTCCACGTGTAAACAAGAACTAAAGTCTTCATCTGTAGTTGGAACACTTCTTAAAAACGTGCATTTAGGGGCGGCACCTGTGGGCCAAAGGAGTAGGGGTGCCGGCCCCATATGTGGGAGGTGGTGGGTTCAAACCCTTTGGCCAAAAATACACACAAAAACAAAAAGAAAAAAGAAACCAAAAAAAGTGCATTTAGAAACCTCTCAATATCCCCTCATCCCTTTGCTAACATTGTCCAAAATTATTTTGTTAAATATATACCATCTAGCACATCAGGGCCCAAGGAACAGCAATTAGGCAGAAAATGAATCTCACCATTCACTCATTATAAAACTTACACCCATTTTTATTTCTCATATGATAGATGTAAAACTAACATTTTTGATATTGAAAATTATCATGATCAAAGCCACAGTTTTCATTGCCGTTTAGTGTCTTCATATACCTTGAACATGGCACAGAAAATCCAACATTTCCTGAACTCACAACAATCACTAATAGATCTGTGCTGCTGTATAAACCAGCTCTTACTCCCCACCCCCACTCCTCTGGTTTTTGGCTAAAAAATGTCATTCAGTCTTCAGGGACATAAACTTTGTCTCCTGTATGTGAAGCATGCGTCACTCCCATACCTGGCATAATTATAAAGTTACGGGTTCCTTAATGTGGAATTTATCATTTAGTCTTTTTTACATAGGTAACTTGATTACATTTTGAACCCTTATGGTAAGACATGTTCGTATACTGTTAAAATTTGTCACATTTTAATCTCAAGGTGGTTTTGATTTGCATTTCTCTGATGGTTAGGGATAAGGACCCAACATCATATCACAATGTCTCAAAGCTGCAGATGCTGCTGAGGTGTGGAGAGAAGGGAATATTCATACACTGTTGGTGGGGTTGCAGATTAATATAGTCTCTATGCCAGGAAGTATTGAAAATCCTCAGAGAGCTAAAAGTAGACCTTTCATTTGATTTGATCCCGCAATCCCATTACTAGGCGTATGCCCAGAAAAAATATTAATAATAATGATCATTTTACTATGGGACATTTTCACTAGAATGTTTGTTGAAGCTCAATTCATAATTGCCAAGAGGTGGAAATAACCCAAGTGCCCATCATTCCTTAAATGGATTAACAAACTGAGGCATATGTACACTATGGAATACTATGCAGCTATCAAAAGATGGAGACTTTACATCTTTTGTATTACCGTGGACAGAGTTGAAACACATTCTCCTAAGTAACTATCGCAAGAAGGAGTGTTCAATGCTGATAAGAAACTACTAGATGAACTCATGGGGGGGACCCGGGGTAGAGGGGAGGTGGGGGAGGGGCAGGTGCTCTCTTATCTAATGGGTACAATTAGGATCTACGGCCACCTCCTGGGCGTCCAACTACAATTTGGATGTTACTTAAAAAATGCAAACAGTGTAACCCAAACATTTGCACCCATATATTAATCTGAAAAAACAAACGTAAACAGATTACTTCACACTCGCTAAAAACAAATCGTATTTCATTCCCGTGTTTAGCATATTTACTAGTTGCACTGGGGTATTTATTTATTGACTGAAATTTGTCATCAAAATGCCAGATGGAGGATATTTTTGTGTACAGTTTCTCACTTTAAAGTGCATCGTCAAAGTGACTTTATGTAATCTGTTTCCCATCCATGTAATCACTCTAAACAATAAAATACAGATTCTGGGATACGAGTGCTATTGACAGACATTTCAGGCTTCCAAGACTATCGATATTTATTTGTTTATTAATTTTTACTGCTTTTGTCTCTTTATTATCAATCTCAAGACTCAAACAGAGCCACTCACCCACAAAGACCTCTAAGAAACACTTACAAAGTATTCTTGTAAGGATGAGAAAATAGCACCACCGGGGAACACCATTCTGTAAACAATGTTCAGAGACTCAATTTCTTTCCTTTTTTTTGAGACAGAGTTTCACTTTGTCACCCTCAGGAGAGTGCTGTGGCAACCTCAAACTTTTGGGCTTAAGGGATTCTCTTCCCTCAGCCTCCCAAGTAGCTGGGACTACAGGCACCTGCCACAACGCCCGGCTATTTTTTGGTTGTAGTTGTCATTGTTGTTTGTCAGGCCCGGGCCGGATTTGAACCTGCCAGCTCTGGTACACGTGGGCCGAGACTTAATTTCTTAAACATGATTCAGACAGATTTGACACTGGACCTCCTGTCAGAGGAAAGCAACAAGTTTTTGTTTTGTTTCATTTTGTTTCTTTATTTTTATTATAATTTTGCTTTAAGATGAGGCAAGTTTTGCTTACTTGCTACAAAAAGTGAAGACATCTATCACTATATTCAATATAAGCTTTTACTGGGCCATTTTCCTTCCATCATTCTGTGCTGTGGAAATGGTGTAGTGAGCCCTGTATTCTAAAAGCAAGGCTTCTATAAGGAAGTTTAGCCAATTTCTTTCCCATTTCCCCCCCAGTTCTCCTCTTAATCCTCACTCAGGCAGGGGGGAAAAAAAAGCAATAAATCAATCTGTCTTCGCTCAGCAAAACAGGGTTATTCTCCCTGTGCAGTAGAATGACGTCAAATGAAGTTATGATTCATAGCCACATACAAAGCACGGAATTGACAGCTTCTGGAAGTAGCTAAAAGAATGCCATAAAATATTATGGGAATTCAAAGCCATCATTTTGGCACAGTGGATTTTTTTCTTTTCACCTAGAGACCAATAAGATGGTAAAATATAAAGAAGTGAAAATGGAAAGGTTATTTTATGCACATGTAGGTAAGTGAGGGAGTGAAGTGCAAATATAATATATAGGTACACCCACGTAACGTTGTGCCCAGGAGTTGCACAAAGACCACATGGGCAAACAAGTTAAATTTAAAGAGGACTCCTTTATTGGAGAGCCGGCCGGCGACTGCCTCAGTGTCCCAACGTGGAGTTTCTGAGAGCAGCCCCCAGGGCTTAAGGGGTCAGGATTTTTTTCTTTGTTTGTTTTAATTTTTTTTAACTTTTTATTGTTGGGGATTCATTGAGGGTACAGTAAGCCAGGTTACACTGATTGCATTTGTTAGGTAAAGTCCCTCTTACAATCATGTCTTGCCCCGGGTTTTTAAGGCTTGGTCTGCATCCTGGTTGGCACCCAGGCTGTCCAGGTGTGTCTGGGTAGGGTAGCAAGCCAGCATTGTACAGAAGCAGAATTTTGTGGTTAGTTAGCCATACATTTTTTTTTTTTTTTTATTAAACCATAGCTGTGTACATTAGTATGATCATGGGGCACCATACACTTGGTTCATATATCGTTTGACACATTTTCATCACATTAGTTAACATAGCTTTCGTAGCATTTTCTTAGTTATTTTGCTAAGACCTTTACATTCCACATTTACTAGGATTCACATATACCCTTGTAAGATGCACCGCAGGTGTAATCCCATTAGTCCCCCTCCTTCCGCCTCCCTCCCCCCCTTTCCCCTTTCTCCCTATCTCTGAAGAAGACAGGTGCACGGCCTTCAGACATATGAAAAAATGCTCATCTTTAATCATCAGAGAAAAGCAAATCAAAACTACTTTGAGATATCATCTAACTCCAGAGAGACTAGCCTATATCACAAAATCCCAAGACCAGAGATGTTGGCATGGATGTGGAGAAAAGGGAACACTTTTGCACTGCTGGTGGGAATGCAAATTAATACAATTCCTTTTGGAAAGAGATATGGAGAACACTTAAAGATCTAAAAATAGATCTGCCATTCAATCCTGTAATCCCCCTATTGGGCATATACCCAGAAGACCAAAAATCACACCATAACAAAGATATTTGTATCAGAATATTTATTGCAGCCCTATTCATAATTGCTAAGTCATGGAAAAAGCCGAAGTGCCCATCGATCCACGAATGGATCGATAAATTGTGGTACATGTACACCATGGAATATTATACAGCCTTAAAGAAAGATGGAGACTTTACCTCTTTCATGTTTACATGGATGGAGCTGGAACATATTCTTCTTAGTAAAGTGTCTCAAGAATGGAAGAAAAAGTACCCAATGTACTCACCCTTATTATGAAACTAATGTAGGACCTTCACATGAAAGCTACATTTTTGTTTTAATATTTTCCCCTATGCATCTTAGTTTTAGTACTTTCCTCACCTAGTTTTTTTTTTTTTTTTTTGAGACAGTCTCATTTTGTCGCCCTCAGTAGAGTGCTGTGCCATCACAGCTCACAGCAACCTCCCGCTCTTAGGCTTAGGCGATTCTCTTGCCTCAGCCTCCCGAGTAGCTGGGACTACAGGTGCCCACCACAACGCCTGGCTATTTTTTGTTGCACTTTGGCCGGGCCAGGTTTGAACCCACCACCCTCGGTATATGGGGCCCGTGCCCTACTCACTGAGCCACAGGCGCCGCCCCCCCACCTGGTATTGTTTAAAAGTCAGTCTGGGGACAGTTGGTACCTGCTAGTCTGTTTCCCACGGAGTTAGCCAAGCAAGAAACTGGGAGTGAACTAGAAGCAATTAATTAGTTAGTACTTTCCCATCCATCTTGCGAATGAACAAGACTGATTTCATTTATTTATTTTTTTTGAAAGCTTGCAGTCTGGAAATTTGCCAAGAATTAACTGGTATTTTTCCATTATAGCCTAGGCCTGACACCTCTCTGTCTTCGCCTGGGCCCACGAGGCCTAAAAGTAAACTAAAGAGTAAGAACGGGCTAGACACAAACTGCCTGCCCCCAGCTCAGCCCACCAAGGAGGCGTCTCCCTCCAGTGGATGTTCCTGGTCGGCCGAAATCAGTCCAAGCACCAGACTCAGAAACAGAATCTTTATCTCATTGGTATTTCTCTTCCCTCCTCTGGAGAAGCTGAGACGACGCCACAGAAAAAATATGAATTTATGACTCTTTTTGTAGTACTGGCCTTTTGATATGACACGTAATGAAACCATTGTTAATCATAAGACCTTTGCTAATGACAAGTTTTACATTAATAATATCCGCCTTGGAGGTGCTGGGCTTTGTATGACATGCTGTTATTTTACTAATGAGATTATTTTAGGAAGAGGCATTAAGTTAGATTTGATAGTTGGCCTTTGTGGACAGTGAGCATTTGAAATTCATATGAGACGTTTCTTTTCCTTCTTTCTCTCTTTCTTTCTTTCTTTTTTTTTTTTTTTTTGAGACAGAGCCTCGAGCCGTCGCCCTGGGTAGAGTGCCGTGGTGTCACAGCTCACAGAAACCTCCCACTCTTGGGTTTAAGCAATTCTCTTGCCTCAGCCTCCCGAGTAGCTGGGACTATAGACACCCACCACCATGCCCGGCTAATTTTTGGTTGCAGTTGTCATTGTTGTTTAGCAGGCCGGGCCAGGCTCAAACCCGCCACCTTCAGTGTATGTGGCTGGTGCCCTACTCACTGAGTTACGGGCGCCAAGCCATATGAGATGTTTCAAGGACAATGTTACATCTTGATTTCTGGAGTGGAGTAGGCGATACAAAGTGTGTTTCTCCCAATCCTCTATTATTTACCATAGAGCTGCTATACTGAACGTTACTTTCTAATACTAAAGTTATTTCTCTGTGCGTTAAAAAAAATAAAATGTGGTTGGCGGCGCCTGTGGCTCAAAGGAGTAGGGTGCCGGCCCCATATGCCAGAGGTGGCGGGTTCAAACCTAGCCCCAGCCAAAAACTGCAAACAAAACAAAATAAAATAAAAAAATTAAAAAAAATAAAATGTGGCATGTACACTGTGTATCATGGTTATGCAGGCATCTCCCAGAAAAGTCTATATTTATCTTTTTAAAAATAAATATAGGCTCACTGTACTATTTATATTTATGTATTATTTACTATATGTATATTTACATACTATTTACTATATTTACATTTATTATATTTATATATTATTATTTTTATATACTATTTACTATATTTATATTTACTATATATTTACAGATTATTTACTATATTTATATACTATATAAATATTCTCACTCTACTTAACAATGCCAAGTCTTCTCAAATTTTATGTTACCATCTGTATACCATCACAATGATAAGATTTGATTGTAATGACATTTCTGTTTTGTTTCTCGTCATTTTTTTTTTTTTTTTGCAGTTTTTGGCTGGAGCTGGGCTTGAACCCACCACCTCCGGCATATGGGGCCGGTGCCCTACTCCTTTGAGCCAAAGGCGCTGTCCTGTTTCAAGTTTTTTTTTAGTTTTTTTTTTTTTTTTATTGTTGGGGATTCATTGAGGGCACAATAAGCCAGGTTACACTGATTGCATTTGTTAGGTAAAGTCCCTCTTGCAATCATGTCTTGCCCCCAGACGGCGTGGCACGCACCAAGGCCCCACCCCTCTCCCTCCTTCCCTCTCTCTGCTTTTCCTTCCCCTCCATGACCTTAATTGTCATTAATTGTCCTCATATCAAAATTGAGTACATAGGATCAAGAGCCATGTTGTTTCAAATCACCTTCTTGAACTGGGCGTTTCATAACCAACTGATATTGGTGAAATCATACACCATCACTGCCACCCAAATACTGACTCAGATCATCTGGTATCGGCTCAATACACACCATTCCTAACTGAGAATATTGTGTTATTTATAACAAAATAAGTGTGGAAGTGTAGGGATGTAAATCTGAGCCATTACACACAAAACCGAATCTCCCTCTTTTAAGGAATGGAGAAGCAATTATCCAGTGTACTCAATACTTATATGAAGTCAGTAGATGGCCCAATACATGTCCAGGTAAGACAAAAACTCAATTATGTTAAAGATGTGGGGAAGGGAGGAGAAAAAAGGAAGGAGGGAAGGGTAAGCTCCCACCTAAGGGACAAAATTTCAGGGTCCAGGACACAATTACAACAGGGACTTTTTCTAACAAATGCAAAGATTATAACCTAACTGTACCCTCACATTCATCAGAAATAAAAATTTTTGAAAAAAGAAAGAGAGCGAGAAAATAAAGAACTTCAAAATGTGTCCAAGTTCTGTTTCGTGTTGGGTAGTAGGGACTGGCGTGTGTTGCGACAGCATTAGCACACAATCAAAAACTTTGATTGCACGCAATCGAGAATTCCTTTTCAACATTTTTATTGCTGCATAAATGTGAATATAACAGTGAACTTCGTTGTTATTACTGCCCTTCTCTCTGGGGACACGCTATCTGACTTTAAATAACGCTCAGACGAGAACACGCCGTCGCTAACATCCCGTCCACATTTCCCCAAGTTTCCCTGCAATGTATAGATTACACTGAATATGAAAACCTTCCAAGAAATAAAAAAAATACGTCTACCCTTGCTAAATTGCCAGTACCAGAGAATTCATTCACAGCAAGAGGCAACTGTTCCAAATCTCACTCCCAAGATAAGATGTTTTATTCAAATAAGTTCACTCCCTAAACTTTATTCAATACATCTTCCTCCACCTTTTAAGGATTTTTTTTTACAAAAATATAAAATGCTTATTTAGCTTATTCTTGCTAATGCCTTAAAAATACTCCTCTTTTTATTGTAATTCCAATAACTTTTAAATCTTCTTGGCTTGAGACCTCAAAAATGGGCCTTTTTCTATGATTTCCTTTCATTCTACTAAAAGTTGCATTTTCAAGGATAGTTTTCCTTACACAACATATTCTTGAATTTTCTGCAGACATTAAAAGAAACTTTGTTTGTATCTTTCTTTCCTTTTTTTATTGTTTTTATTTATTTTTTTTTTTTTAGGGAGGACCATATATATATATGAAAAGTTCCTAAACATAACTCCCCCTTGAAATGTACTTTGGTAAAAGACCACTTATTTTTGCTTCATTTTATGAGTGTTCTATGATTTAGTTAAAAAAATACTTCATATAAAAACCTTCATATTGAGGCACAGCGTATGTCATAAAAGTATATTAGAAGTGTGTTTAAAAAAAGGGGGGGGGGCCTAGAATCCAAAGACCTAACTTTATTTGTCCTTTTTTTTAAGGACCTAACTTTAAGTGCACTTCCAGGTACTGATTGGTAAAGAGATACAAATAAATATATATATTATATATATATAAATCATCTGTATTTTAAATATTAATCTCCAGGAAGGAAAAACTCTGCTCAATTCTTTTTACATTGGGGTTTTTTATTGTTTAAAGAGCAGAGACAAATATGTAAAAGATAAGTCCAAATGACACGTGTCCTAAACTTTATCTCTCTCCCCATTTATCCTATACTATATTAAATGCCTGAGGTCATGGATACCCCAATTACCTTGATTTGATTAATGCCCTTTTCATGCTCGTATCAAAAACATCACAGGTACCCTATAAAGCTATCTACGTATGATATTTCCACAATCATTCAAAAAAAATTTAAAATAATTAAAAAGAAGAGGAGAAAAAAAGCCCCAGGTTAATTTTAAAATAAACGTTTCAGAGTTTTCTTTTAATATTCGGTGTAAAACAGACTGCATAAGATTTTCCCTGAGCACCTCATCAAGTATTAATGAAATGCTTCGGCTACAGCGCAACCCTGTCTATCTTTTCTAGACTCTGCAAAAACAGTTTCCACGCCTCTTCTCTTTCAGGCTGTTTCCCAGGCAAATGTTTTCCAAATGAACCAAGCATCACTGGAACCTCTGAAGAAACACATACCTTGGGATGTTAATTAGCACCATCAAACCCGGAGCTGTTTTCAGGGAAATTTTCTCCATCTGGCCACTGTGCAGTCCGTTCCTCTTACTTCTGAAACGTAACCCTGCCTGGCACCTGCTTATATGACAGGAAGATGTCCGTGTCCCCCATCTTTGCCCCTAATGGCCTCTCACTTTGAGGGTATCATTTCTCTGCTCTCTCCCTGCACTAATAACCTCCAACGTCTTTCTCAACACAATTTTCTTTGCTTTATTGTAAGTAGGGGAAGTAGGATGAAGCACATTTTCTACGGCTTTGCCCACCTTTTCTCATGCAAATGGAAAACTCCATATGCACACACACACAAAAAGCCTTCTAAGATTTCTCAATACTTATCCTGAGGACTCACAAAGGCGACTCTGATGGGCATTTGCAGAATGAGCCTAGGCAATGATCTGAGCCAGGGACATATTTCAAAAAGGTACATCCGTTGACTTCTGAGAGCGTTCACCCTGGAAGGCAAATCGCTAGGCACCATGGTATTAAAGAGAACAAACAAGGTTAATGAACACAGGGAAGTGGTGATGTGCAAAGGGTCTCTTCCGGCAAAACCACCTCTGGCTATCTCCCTACCCAAAGGAAAAGAAATCTCTTTATCCAAAAGATACCAGCAACCTGTGTTTACTGCTGCACAACTCACAACAGATAAGAACCCAAGTGTTCTTCCATAAACAATTGGACAAAGAAAATGTGGTATGGGTTGTAAACACAATGGGATGGTCTTTGGCCACGAAATACTTTATTTTGCAGCAACGTAGATGGGACTGGACACAGAAAGTCAAATGTTGAGTGTTCTCACTCATGACACTGTGCTAAAAAGTGAGCTCACCTGGGCCTGGTCTTCATGCCAGACAGTGGGGATTCAGTAGAACCTGAAAGTGGTAGCAGGTGGGTGATCAGAAATAGCAACTTTTACACTGTGCATTATTCAGGTTATGCAGACACTAAAATCCTGGCATGACCACGTCTAATCTATGTGTGAAAAAAAATTGCACAGGCACGCCATAAATTTATACCAAAAAAGAAAAAAAAAAATTCCCACTTGTACATCTTTCAGGAATGTTAACAATGAGAAAAAATATGTCTCCCGCTAGCCCCACACTCCTGATTTACTTTCAAAAGCTTCCCTTTTGTTTCTTAAATCTGAAGTTCATTTCTTTCCCCAGTTTTTTGTTTTGTTTGTTTTGCTTTACAAGTTTACTTCCACTAAAACTAAGAATTAACTTTGTAGGACTCACGCTTGCCTGTAAGAAAAATACAAAGCACTTAACATTTTTGAAAACACATACAGAAGATGCCAAAAAATACAAACACATTTTAAGAAAGGAAAATAAAATTGTATTAAATTTGTAATAGCAAGTTAGGTGTGACTTGTGCAATTACAAGACCTGGTCAATGTGACTGGTATTCCTCTTTTGTTATTGGTATAGATTGAGTCTTATGATGTTGATACAGTTATTTTTTTTTTCCTTTCTTAATTTGTGTATCCATTTTTCGGCACTGTCTGTATATTCTCCATTCAATCCTTTCAATAATTTCTAATCACATATTAATTATTATCCTTTGTTATTTCTTCATTTTATGTTGGGCTTAATATGTTCGTTCTTTTGTTGGCTTCTTCAAGAGAAAAAAAGCATCAATTTTAAACCTTAAAAAAAGTCGAATAGCCTCTGAAGCAGCAAATATCCCTTGGGGAACTGCTTGAGTCACACTCACACATTTTAAAAAGTTGAACTTTGGAAACTTCTGGCACTTTTTTTATCTAGGGCCCTTGGGCTATTTTTTAAAAAAATTTGCTGAAATTGCCAAGTGTCCTAGATATTTGTTTTTATTGATGTTTTAATTTAATTCTGTTTCTATCAAAGAATATATTAGGTAGAGTTTTAAACTTTTTTTTTTTTTTTTTTGGCCAGGGCTGGGTTTGAACCTGCCACCCCTGGCATATGGGGCCAGCGCCCTACCCACTTGACCACAGGTGCCGCCTGAGAGTTTTAAACTTTTAAAATGTATTATTGTGTATTTATGGATCGGCATTTAATTTATCTCTGTGGATACTCCTTTTATTTGAAAATAAAGTATGTCTAGCAGGTCGGGATAAATATAGAATAGATATCAACAATTTTAACTTTTTAATTTCTTTTGTCTTTGAGACAGAGTCTCATTCTGTAACCCAGGCTAGAGTGCTGTGGTGTCATAGCTCACGGCAACTTCAAACTCTTGGGCTCAAGTGATCCTCCTGCCTCAGCCTCCCAAGTAGCTGGGACGACAGGCCCCTGCCACAAAGCCCGGCTAGTTTTTCCATTTTTAGTAGACACAGGGCTTAGTTCTTGCTCAGGCTAGTTTTGACCTCCTGAGCTCAAGCAATCCACCTGCCTCAGCCTCCTAGAGTGCTGGGATTATAGGTGTGAACCACCTTGCCCAGGTTTCAAGATTTTTTTAAATTAAATATTGGATTACTATGAGGGTACTTATGATTAGGTTACATTATTGGGGGTTGTAAAGTTCAAGATGCTGTTCAACCCTTTACCCAGGTGGTGTGTCCTATACCCCTCTACCCCTACAGCACAGGCACACCATAAATTTATACCAAAAAAGAAAAAACAAAGTTCCCACTTGTACATCTTTCAGGAATGTTAACAATGAGAAAAAATATGTCTCCTCCTCTTCCCCATTAGGTGGGCCCTTCCCCACCTCCTTACTGAATTTAATTATCTCATGTGGGCCTGTAATTGTTAATTGACTAGTTTCAAATTAGTATTGAGTCCATGCAATGCTTTTTTTTCCCCTGGGGTATTTCACTTAGGAGACAGTTCTCCAAATGCCTCCAGGTAGATGCAAAACATACAGAGTCTCCATCTTTTTTGTGTCTGAAGAATACTCATGGTATACAGACGCCACAGTTTCTTTCTCCGTTCCTGTGTTGAAGGGCACTTGGGTTGTTTCCATACCTTCGTGATTGTGAACTATGCTGTGAGAAACAGTCCAGTGACAATGCCCTTAGGGTAAAATGATGTGTTTTTCTTCTGGGTAGATGCCCAGTGATGGGATTGCAAAATGAAATGGAAGGTGTTTACTGGAGTTATCTTTATGCTCGCTGATTCTCTATGTGTTACACCAGTTACCAAGAAAGAGAAGCTGGAATCTGAGTCTATGTTTATAGATTGGCACCTTTCCCTGCAAAGACCTGTTAGAATTTTGCTCTTTGCATTTGGAAACTCTATCATTTTGTTCTAACATTTTTAATGTGCTCGTATTTCCTCCATGAGTTGGTCCACTTATTATTAAGAAATATATAATTTCATCTCTAGTTTTCCACTTTTTCCTGAAATCCGGCTTGTCAGATTTTAATATAGCCACTTCAGATATTTTAGGATTAGTGATTACATCGTATAACTTGCCAATTCATTTATTTTCTACCCAATGGCTTCGTGCACATCTTACACCTCTTTCCTAAAGAGCATACTGCTGGAATTCTAGCTTTTTTTTTTTTTTTAAGAGACAGAGTTTCACTTTATCACCCTCGGTAGAGTGCCATTGCATCACAGCTCACAGCAACCTCCAACTCCTGGGTTTAGGCGATTCTCTTGCCTCAGCCTCCCAAGTAGCTGGGACTACAGGCGCCCGCCACAATGCCCGGCTATTTTTTTGTTGCAATTTGTCCGGGGCTGGGTTTGAACCCACCGCCCTTGGTATATGGGGCCAGCACCCTACCCACTGAGCCACAGGAGCTGCCCGGAATTCTACCTTTTATCCATTCCATCTCTATATTAAGGTTTTTAGAGCATGTATACGTTTGCCTAATTTGTGGAGTCAAAATACAGTAAACTGCACCCATTCGAAATGTGTTGTTCAGTAAGTTTGGAAAAGCTTGTATGTCTTTGTAACCACCTGCTTATTGCAGTAAAAACATACAATCTCTCTCTGATTTTAAAACATTGTTTCAAACAAACAAACAAAAAAAACAAAACAAAACAATAATAAATAAAAACATTGTCTCATTTCCTTTTTCCATCAAATGTCCCTCTGTTCCCAATCCTCAGCAACCAAAACATCTGTTTTCTGCTAACACAAATTGCCTGCCCCTTTCCAGAATGTTGAATATATGGAATATAAATTATTAAAGCACAGAGCTGGGTGTTTGTTCTTCCTTAGCTCCGTACAGGTTTGGAGTCGTCCATAGTTCTCCCCTTATTAATGTGTTATTCCTTTCCAAAGATAAGATCCGTTATAACTGTAGATCTACGCCATGTTTTTAGCAGATTTACACCCTGTGGGACGTCTGTGTTTTTTTTCCATTCAAGCTGACTTGGACATCCTTGAATAAATACTTAAGCATGTCTACATTGCCATCTCCCTTGAATAAGTACCAAGGACAGGGGTTGCCGGGGGGTATAGCACATTTAACTTTAAATCTCTATATATCGCCAGTCTTTTCCACCTAATAATCTACATCGTAATCGGAAATCCAGGCATTAGGTTCTTTAAGTAGATATTTCAGTGTTCTTAATTTTTGGAGATGTTAAAAAATAGGAGGTCTATCTATCGTTCTATACGTGGTCAAAAATTAATTCATAAACTCATTCAAGAAAAAGTGTTACTGGCCTTTTTGCTGAATATCACTATGGTCCCCAGATCGCCAAGGTGAATACTTCAAAGGAAACCATAATGACATTCAACAATGGAGTTTGCAGTGCTTTTTCTTTTTGTGAACATTTTAGAGGTTAACTGTCTAATCTCATGTATCTACTATCTATATATTTTCTATCAAAACTTACCTGTGTGATTATCTATCTTCTATCAATCCATCCATCCATCTAGCCATCTATTTATAATCTATCTCTTCTCTCTCTCTATCCATTCATCCATCTATCTTAGCCATCTATTCATCTATCTATCTATCTACCCATCCATCCATCCATCTAACTTATCTATCTAGCCATCCATCCATCCATCTATCTATCCATCCATCCATCCATCCATTTATCACCTATCTATCTGTCTGTTGATCTATCTATCCATCTATTTATCTATCTATCTAGCCATCTATCTATCCATCCATCCATCCATCTATCCATCTATCTATCTATCTATCCATCCATCTATCCATCTATCTATCTATCCACCCATCCATCTTATCTATCTATCTATCTATCTATCCATCCATCCATCCATCCATCCATTTATCACCTATCTATCTGTCTGTTGATCTATCTATCCATCTATTTATCTATCTATCTAGCCATCTATCTATCCATCCATCCATCCATCTATCTATCTATCCATCCATCCATCTTATCTATCTGTCTGTCTGTCTGTCTATCTATCTATCTATCTATCTATCCATCCATCCATCCATCCATGTATCCATCCATCCATTCATCCAACCATCTCTTCTATCTATCTGTCTATCCATCCATTCATCTGTTTTATATCTACCTGTCTATCTACCTTCTATCTCCTTTATCTAGCTATCATCCATATATCTTATCTATCCATCCATATATCTATGTCTATAATCTATCTTACGTATCTATCTATCTATCTATCTATCATCTATCTATCTATCATCTATCTTCTATTTATCAACTGTTATTATGTACCTAATCTTTAACTTTCACCAATTCACCTGTAATGCTTTGGTTCCTAACATCTTACTCTTATGTTTTAAAATACTGATCTGAATCAGTTATGTCCTAGGATTTAAAGCTGTCCTCTTTCATCACTGTTGCTTTCAGAATGCTGATCAAATGAGAAAAGCATGACCTTCTTTTTACAAATTCATTCTGACAGTTTGACCATCACCTATAGGGCAAGATGTCAACACTTCACTTCTGCTCATGCCTCAAAACCGGTATTTGAGTTCTAACAGCCAAGTCCATTTTTTTGAGTTCTATCTTCATTTTCAAGGTTTTATCTATTCTGAAATTACCTTTGCATACAATTTTCCAGGTCCATCTCCGTCATCTGCATTCTGTCACCTTTGCAAATTCTCAGGGACTGAACATAACCAGTTTTTCCTGAATTTCTTTCTTCAAATCATGCTGGTTTCAGATGTTCTATAACTTAAAGAAAAAAACAAGAAAAGCTGCATTCTCAAGGATACCTTTTTTTCTTACTTGAAATTTACATCAAATCTTTCCTTTCCTTAAGAGTTTATCTTCTTGGGTCATCAACATGTCCTACATCGATTTCTTAGCCTGATTAAGAATATACTTCGCACCAGTGAAAAGTCTCTTGCCAAAATCCAGAATGGTTTCCTTTAATCTACCCTCTAATTCATACTCTTGTGTTATAATTTTTTAAATTAATTTTTTTTTTTTGGTCTGGGGGCAAGACATGATTGCAAGAGGGACTTTACCTAACAAATGCAATCAGTGTAACCTGGCTTATTGTACCCTCAATGAATCCCCAACAATAATAAAAAAAAAAAAAATGCTATTTACCCTCAAAAAAAATTTTTTTTTTTTTGTGTGTGTTATCATTTGTAATCATGCTCACACATTCTAGATATATTCAGAATCTCTTGGAAAGTAAGCGCCTGTGATCACTCTCTTCTTCTTAAGCACTGGGTTCATAGACTCATCTACATGATTTGATTCCGTGGGGATGACGCATGGCCTATGGTACACACTCTGGTTCCCTGGAGTTATGAGCTTCCATGCTAATGAGATTTGCTGCCTCTAATTCCCTTGCCAAGAGGTTGCTATCTCTCTGCCTGAAAAGCCACCATTCCTTTCCTCAGGGTAACATCTTGTCATCCCCATGGAATCAAATCATGTAGATTCTCCTTCAGAAATACTCTCCAAAATTTTGTTCCGAATAACGTAATCCTTTTATGCCCCCTTCTTAAAAATACATTGGTATTGTAACAATGCCATTATTTATTTTTTTCTCAGCAATTGATTACTCTCCTTAAAGGGGGGGAAAAAGCCCTAAACTTAAAAAAATAAAATAAAATAAAAATGGTAAAAAATAAATTAGGAGTGCATATAATTCACTTTCTGTTCCCAGAAATGCTTAACAGAAATAACCACCTACACGTGAAACAGATAAAGACATGTTCCTAAATCTGCAGTTCTATTAAAAATAAAAAAAATCCCATAGTAAATCATGGCTGCTCTAAAGCAATTTCATTTGAAGCAATTAAAAATGTTAAATTCATTCGAAGTTGTATCACAGACTGATGCATAAACTACACAAAGACAGAAAAACAGTATTTCAGGAAAAATCTGTTAGTTCTGGGATAAGGCAAGTCTCTAAGGAATAACTTACAGGTAATATGATCCCTAGTAAAGTATGACAACCTAGCTAACTACCACTAACTTATCATTTTCTTCCTCCAGGAATGTAAATGGTTTTTAAAAGAAAAGACGCTAGTGGAAAGAATAAAAAGTTTGACACACACACACACACAAAGCCCTAAACTTGTCAGATCAAAGTAAGTCCCCTTGCTTGGAAGAAGATTTCACTTAATAAAACTTTTATTTTATTCAAAATTGAAATAATATTAATAATTTACTCTTCTGTACAATATAGTAATAATCCAAAATCAGGGGAAATGGTATTATTATTGCAAAGGATTGTCAACATTCAATACCAACTTAGTAAAGCACTAAACTTAGGGATGTTGGTATCAAAATGAACTTAGATAATTTCCATAAGGGTAAAATTTATCCAGCTAAGTAAAAACCAACCCAACCCTGAAAACTGTCTCATTCTCTGTAAACTATTCCACCTGTGAGTCACATAGAACTAATGGTGATGAATGGTGCTATCAGCAAACTGTCAGAATATCCAGCTAAATTTTGGCCATTAAATTATATCATCAGAGAAATCTCATTATGAAGAGCTTGTGAACTTGGATGATATTAGGTGATCTAGGAATCATCATTCTAGGAATTTAGAAATAATAGTCATAATTATTATTAGTAATAATAATTAGTAGTAATAATAATTCCTATCATTCTAGGAATTTAGAAATAATAGTAGCTGTAATAAACGGAGCAGAAAAGAGAGAAATTATAAGTGGCTAATAACTCTTAATATAAAAAGTCTCATGGAAACATATGGGGAAAGCTCGTATTATACGTCAGACTTTAATTGTCTTCAGAAAAAAGATCTTGACTTACTGAGCTGAAGTGCCTTACAAAAATAAGTTGTATTTACCATTTTCTTTCCAGATCCCAGAAACATCTTTTCTAGAGCAGTTGACTTCCATAACAAAGTCAGAGAAAGAAAGAGATGGCAAGAAAACAGCTGCATGTAAGTTGACAAAACCCGTGTTTAAAAAAAAAATAAAAAAAGTAAAAAAAGAGGGAGGTGAAAAAAATCACAGAATGGGAGATGAAAATTGAAAGTTAACAAAGCAGGCTCAGTGCCTGTAGCTTAGCAGCTAGGGTGCTGGCCACAAACCCTGGAGCTGGCAGGTTAGAATCTAGCCCGGGGTTGCCAAACAACAATGACAAATGCAACCAAAAAATAGCTCTGTGTTGTGGTGGATGCCTGTAGTTCCAGCTACTCGGGAGGCTGAGGCAAGAGAATGGCTTAAGCGCAAGAGTTTGAGGTTGCTGTGAGCTGTGATGCCATGGCACTCCGCCAAGGGCGACATAGTGAGACTCTGTCTCAAAAAAAAAAAAAAAAAGTTAAGAAAGCATAAAATCTGTAGGGAACATATGGAAAGAGGTAGAGAGCATAGATGTAGGAGAAATAAACACAATGTAATAGAAAGTAAAAGGCACTTAAAAAAAGGTTTAGTATCCCCAAAACTGAAACCAGGCTCGTCATCAAACACAGCAGGTGAAACGCCAAAAACATGTCTGAAATAACATAATGTTTCAAATGTATCTTTTAAAAGACTCAAGTTATGTCAGGGATAATTAATCAGCCATGATCCAGCAAAAAGAAATCGAGCTGAGGTAGAAGTCTAAAAATTAGGCTGATCTATAAAGATTAAGGTTTAGACCACCCTGAATTATTTTTCCGTAGCAATATTCAATATTCAATTTATCATTTATACAATGCTATTCCAAGGAATAGAGTTGGAACCAAAATGTTTGCATTTAGCTCTTTACCTGTTTGCATTTTGCACATATCCCAAATTTTTATACCTTTACCTCCCCTGTTGCATGTAAACACGAAGATCCTTTTCTGTCTAAAATAACAAGAAACAAAGAACTCAGGCAATAATATAACCATTGCTATTTCTTGCAGAAGCTTCTACAAGGCAAATTTCAGGCAAAAATTAAGGGAGTCAGAGGAAGCATGTTGAGAGTCTGATTAAGGCTTTTTAAACAATTTATTTTATTAAGTCATAAACACATAGCTCATGTGTACATTAATGCATTTACGGGGTACAATGTGCTGATTTTATACAACTTGGAATGCTTATATCAAACTAGTTAATATTTGATTTTGTATGTTCAAAGGATTCTTCTAAGGAAAATGTAATATTTAGCAGGCACAGTGAAGGTGCTGAAAAATTGGATGTGGTGGTGCTTGGCAGAGAACTTAAGGGAGTGTCAGAACCATTTGCTAAAAGATATGAAAATCCTGGGGAATAGGATGTTTTGTAGATGGGGAGAAAATTTTAAGATATGCGTTTCAAAAGATGATTTTGAGATGCTAATACCATATGTAAGTTTTCGTGAGTAATAAGAAATTGGATATTATTTCACAATATATCAGAATCCCTTGCCATCTTATTTGGCAAGCAAGGTTTGCACAATTAAATACCGTCATTTATGATCTGCAAAGAATTATTCTTTCTTTTTTTTTTTTTTGGCCAGGTCTGGGTTTGAACCCACCACCTCCATCATATGGGGCTGGTGCCCTACTCCTTTGAGCCACAGGAGCCACCCGTTCAAGGACTTATTCTTAAGAGTAAAGTCACAGGTTTTCTCTTCTAACCAAGGGAAAGAGCGTTAAAAACAAGAGAACATATACATTCAGTAAACCTATGTGAAAATAATAATATTTGAAAATGAAAACGAAACAAAAACCTGGAATCCTTTAAACTGAGACCTATTTTAACACTTCCCGCGTTATTACTTTGATTGTTTTGGGATTACAAATGTTTCTGCTGGAATTTTTCTAGCTTCTGGTGTTGAAAGAGACAGCAGCACTTTGTGTGCTGATAACAAATGTTCTCTGGATGTTTCATTCTCATAAAGTTTTAACCGTGCATCTCAGCAAAAACGTTGTAATGTTTTTTTTTTTTTTTTTGTTTTTTTTTTTGATGTGGTTTTTGGTCGGGGCTGGGTTTGAACCTGCCACCTCCGGCATATGGGACCGGCGCCCTACTCCTTGAGCCACAGGTGCCACCCTATGTTGTAATGTTTTAACTTTTTTTTTAGAAGCATCATGAGCACAATTAGAAATTGGAATAACAATCTGACTATACTTCATTTTTTCATGGATTCATTTATATTTTCTTTTTTTATAAGTTTTTTTATTTTATTTTTTGTTTTTTTATTGTTGCAGTTTGGCCGGGGTTGGGTTTGAACTCACCACCCTCAGCGTATGGGGCCAGCACCCCACTCACTGAGCCACAGGCACCACCCTATATTTTCAACTACTATTTATTGAGAGCCAACTGTATTTATTAGTAAGTTAATATAATTATCATCACAACCACCAACCTCAACAATGCTAATTTGTAGCATGTCTAAAAAATCTCAAACTGTGTTCTACAGTCTTAAACTCATATAGTATAGTGGTCGGTATATTGCAAATTTTAAATTATATGTGAAGGATTCAGTGGTGGCTCTAATGTGCACTAATGTTGAAAATTATATATATTTATTATTTTCTTACTTTAGGATTGGTTTGAGCTACCTCATTAGAGCCTAAACTCTACCATGAATAATTCATTGAAAAACATCATTGAAAGGAAGTTGTGAGTTCAAACAATCTTTCCCAGACAGTGGACTCCTATCATCCTTTTTATCGAATAAGTTTTTAGCAGGATTCCAAGTAAAATACAACATCCTGTCAATTTTTTGACACAAGTATCATTTGAAAAATAGGTTTATAGTGAATAAATATAGATATGGATTTTTTTCTCTTAATATGCCAGTTGGAACAAAATCTTGGAAATAACCATGAGTTTTTATTTTTTCAACTCATTTGCAGAAAGAAAAATAAGTTGACTTTCACATGAATTTATAAGAACATGCTTGATAAGGGGGGGAGAAAATCCAGCACATCTTAAAGCCTTTTATTTAAAAAACAACAGCAACAATTTCCTTTTAAAATAGCATGCAGACTGTTTATTCAGCCACCATTCCACACTGATGACCTTAGACCCATCCTTTCTCTTTTAAATGCCTCATCTTCCTAGAAAATAAAATGATGTCGACAGTGGCTTTTAGGGCGATGAAGTTACCCTTCACGCAGAAGGGAAATAAAACTAATGGACCCAGTGCGATAGTATTTATTTTGGGAACTAAAGCAGCTAAGTGTGAAAATAATGTCCCCAACTTTAACATTTTATTATCTACACACGCCAGGTAGTGCTGCATGCCTGTCAATTACAGAAATTTGGAAGTTAATGAATCAGCACTCAACACAGGGCTGGTAACTCTCCAGTTTAATTGTTGCATTAAAATATTCATGGGAGAGAGTGTTAACCGGTTCTTCTTAATAGACCTTCTTTAGAGACAGGTGGCTATTTTTATTTTGTATGCTCATTTTTAGCAAGCCAGTTTACAAGGCGAGCATATATTAGTGATTACACCCAGGGGTTGAATGCCAACTTACTAAGAGCTTTATGACAATGAAATACAAGTGAGGTCTCTATATTTGCATGATGTGGCCAAAAGTCAAAGCCTCCATGTATTTTTGAATAAAAATATCCTCCTTATTGGGACAGAGCCTGTGGCGTAAGGAATAGGACGCCAGCTCCATGTACAGGGGGTGGCAGGTTCAAGCCCAGTCCCAGCCAAAACTGCCAAAAAAAAAAAAATCCTCTTTATGGAAAATAAAGCTTGACACTTTATCTTCAGTGTGAACCGCTCTATCTAGAGTGTATGCATAAATTTCTTACCAACCTTAAATTTATCTCCACGTCAGACTGAGACATTCTGTGTATAATTGACTAGATGGTTGCCTGATATACAGTTGCTGATAATTAAAGAATTCATGGTGGAAGATCGGCCTCACGGCTCTCAATGATGCATCTGTAAATTTACATAGTCATATATCACAGAAGATGGAAAAATAATATATGAAATTACCCCAAATCCATAGCTGATCTCCTAAGACCTGTTGCAATTTGTGGACAGAAAGTGAAATATGCAAAATGGTCCATCCATTTACATAGATCCCCACTGCAAATAAAGCTTAAAGGCATGCTTAAGCTTTAAAAAATAAATAAAATATTTCTTATTCAAAAATAAGCTTAAGGCTCGGCACCTATAGCTCAGCGGCTACAGCACCAGCCACAAGCACCAGAGCTGGCAGGTTCAAGTCTAATCCAGGCCTGCCAAACAACGGTGACAACTACAACCAAAAAATATCTGGGCATTGTGGTAGGCACTTGTAGTCCCAGCTACTTGGGAGGCTATGACGTCACAGAACTCTACTCAGGGCGACAGCTTCAGACTCTGTCTCAAAAAAAAAAAAAGGCTTAAAAATAAAAAATAAATAAGTCTAAATCATGATTTCTATGAGTCTAATTTTCATCTCTCTCTGTGACTTCAAATATTATTTCTACATGTGCGTCTGATGGTTACCCTGGGATGTTCATTTCCAGATTCAAATTTTTACAAATAGTTGCTTTTACTTTTGTAAAGGTAGTAGTTTACTTTTCTATATTCCAAACTTTCTCACCATCCATAATGCCCAGGTAGTAAATTTGGAGATGCGCTACCATCTTCCCAGCACAAATCAATTCTGCAGTGGTGAGATCATGGACACTGGGGAGTCTCCCTGTGTGCGCACACACATTTTGATGTGCCCAAATTCCCCGAAAAGGTCAACAGTTCTGCTTTGTGTCCCCCATTGCTAAGACAGCATGATTTTCATCAAGCGTTTGAAATTCTGTTTACTTATTTTTATCCGTAGATGCTTTCCAGGGGGAAAAGCATACTTACCACTTTGTACTCTGCTCTCTGTAAAGTTTTAGTAGTGTCCAACATGAACAGAGTGCACTTGCCAAATTGTCCCTGGTGGTAGTTGTCTGGCACCACACAGGCTGTAACTATTATCTTTCATTAAAGCGGAGGGTGAGAAAGTTGAATTCACACTCTTTGAATTTAACAAGTGGACTTCAACTAAAGCACATAATCTTGTGTGCAATAATGTCGTTAAAAGAGCAAACCGTCATCCCCCGATCTCAGATGTGGTCTCAATGTAGATGGAGTTTTTTGAGAAGAAGCTCAATTTCTGCTTCCTTAGATGCAGAAATATATTTGATTTATGTTAAATTAATAAATAGATTTAATTTATCACACAGTATATACCCTCAGCATTTTAGTATAACCTACTAGGACATTGGTTCTTAAATACCAGTCAAGGTAAGAAAGGAAGGGAGGGCTTCTTAAAACACAGGATTTCTGCAAAATGTCCTCATTTTGAAGGTCTAAGGTGGATCCAGAGATTTTTATTTTATTTCATTGTCAATTGACAATTTATCCTTGTATAAATTTTTATGGTGTGCAAAGCAATGTTATAATTTATTGATATAAAATGTGCAATAATTTGATCAAGCTATGACCTTCACCTCAAGTGCTTAAGAGTGTGTAGACTCTTACAATTTACTCTTTTGACAATTGTGGAAGGGACGATACTCTATTACTAAATTTATTTACCCTGCTGTGCAGCAGAGCAAAGGAAAAGGCGGTGGGGGGAGATCACATTGTGCACTGTTTCACCGACATCTACATGTTTCCCTCCCTCTGCCTTCAGTAACTACCATCCCTCTCTCTGCTTCTGGGAGAATGATTCTTTTAGATTCCACGAATATTTAAATTCTAACACATCTCCGCGCCTGTTAGTTTGCAGCTCTCCATCATATTTGGATTATGAGAATGAACGCTGGGTCACATTTCTTGTTTAAAAGTTTATCCCTAGAGATTAATGCCATGACAAGTGCATAAATATTAACTTATTCAACTACATGAATAGATTAGATAATTAAATCTACCCACACAGATGAAAAGATGACTTTCATTGGAAAAAATCACTTTTTTTCACCCACATGTTTTTCCCCACCGTCCACGTTTGGTTCATGGCAGAATAGACGCATTTATAATCAACTTGGGACGATGTAGTTTGGCTATAATACCAAGAGATAAAAGCCAAAAAAAGGAGTAAATGTGCTAAAAATACACTATCTCTTTAGTCATTCTATTCTTTCTAAATAAGACTTTCAAGTTACCATCAAAAATAAACACAGGTGGAAAGTTTATGACTTTTTGATATTCTAGTTGTGATCCTGTTGGAAAAAGAAACCATTTCTGCATATCTGAAGGCATTTTTCTTGAAAAATCATTTTCGTAACCATTTCCTGAAGCTAAGAATTTTGACATGCCGTGTATGTTGACTTGAGACATGACATCAAAAGAAAATAAATCATTTTGTTCACCTACTTGGAAGGGTTTGAAGTTTTTAAAAAATATATATGCAAATAATGACTCATTTAGATGTTTTTAGTGGATTGTTGGAAGTATCTTATATCCTTTTATTAAGATAAACTCTTCTCCCCTGTATGTAGAAACAGTTGTTGAAATCTGGTATTCAAATAATTGGATATTGTTGAATAATTTAATATTCTTTTTCTCTCTTTTTTTTTTAGATAGTTTCTCATTATGTTGGCCATGGTAGAGTGCCATGGTGTCACAGCTCACAGCAACCTCTAACTCTTGGGCTTAAGTGATTCTGTTACCTCAGCCTCCTGAGTAGCTGGGACTACAGGTGCCCGCCGCAATGCCCAGCTATTTTTTGTTGTTGTTGTTGTTGTTACAGTTGTCATTGTTGTTTAGCTGGCCTGGGCTGGGTTCGAACCCACCACCCTCGGTGTATGTGGCTAGGGCTATAACCACTGTGCTACAGGTGCCAAGCCTAATTTAACATTTTTTATTGTCCTATTTATGCATGTGAAATAAAGAAAGAACAGAAACAACGACTTTGTCTCTCTAACTTGACATATGGTCAAGTTCTTATTTTTTAAATGATTTGTATATAGAAAAAACTTGATACCAGGTCATTGAAAACCTTATCTGCTTGAAAGAAGGAAAATGTGGCAACTATTTTCTATACACACACACACACACACACACACACACACACACACATATAGACATAACACCTATATTATCTCCCTAGGTTATCTATTAATAACTGCTAATTTAATTCATTAAATCAAAATAAAGGAAGGTTTGATCAATCCAATGTTTAAGTCAAATTCACTAGGGAGACAGAGGTTGGTGCTTTCCCCCAAGAGTTTGTGGGCTTGTCTGAAACAATGAATTTATTATTTATTTATTTATTTTTTACATATACATGTGTTTATTAGGTTTCCACTTTTTGCCTTCACAAAATTAAAAAGGCTTAAAATTCAATAACAACAATAATGTTTAAGATAAGGACTAGAATGAAACACTGAATTTTTGTACCTACCTTCATTTGACACAGTCTGATAAACTGATCCCACAGGCTGTCATCAAAGGGAAATCAATATGTACCAATCTTGAGTAACAAAATTTTAGTGGAATTGAGACGTTGGCTGTATGAGTCTGTGCAGACTTCCATAACAAAAGATCCCAGATTGGCCAGCATTAAATACAGATACTTTTTATAACGTACTTACAAGGGGCCTTGAAAAGAAACATTTTAGCAAAAAAGCAAACAGCCAAGGAGGGAATGCATGTGAAACACAGTGTCTGTTTTTGCATCTTTGTAGGGGAAGAGCCCATCACTTGGCCGGACCCACAATGCGTCCAATATGTTTAATGGTTCTGCCAATCTGGGGACCTGGGAACCCCTGAGAGCAGAAATGCCCTGGCCTGGGTCATTTAATTACAAATCATTTTAGTTCCTACACAGGCTTGAGTGAGTGGCATGAAATGATGTGATTGTGATTATTAAATGTTTTCATAACCTGCCTATGGTGCTAATTTTATTATTTTTCTATTTTTGATCATATCCGTCACCCCTTTCCTTAGGCAGCAAGGCTATTAAAAATGCAGTCACCTTCTTTATCTATTAGAGATTCATGGTGTATTATACACAGGGGAGGTGATATTATGTCTCAGATTTATTTTAATAAACTTGGAGTCTCAGGTCAAGGGCAGCAATAACAAGAAATAGAATAAAACTGGTAACGTCTTGATATTTGTCAAAACGTGGACAAAAGAATGTAAATAAATGACCGGAGAAGGATACGAAGTTCCTATCCAGAGAGATGATCAACCCCGTGTTTGGTTGAGGCGGCAGCGGAGATTAAATGCATACCTCGAATTCTTTATGCCTTACTGGATACTTGGGTTGATTTTCTTTAGTTCATGATTTTAGAAATCAATATGATGCAAAACGATATTGTTTCCCATTTGGATTTAGCATCTACTTTTGAATTAAAAAACAAACAAACAAATACATATTTGAAAGGCTAAGAAAAATCTAGAACATGCTCTATTTTAAAGTCTCTCTCTTCCTCCCTCCCTCCCTCCTTCCTTCCTTCCTTCCTTAAGGATGTAAGTGAACAAATCTGTTAATAACAATGCTGTTGATAACATAGAGGAGAAGGGGTACTTGGTAAAATTTATTGGACACCTGAATTAGAGGAATATTTTGGAACTGGTCTGTGAAATGGGCAGCAAATAGTAAACACAGCAATAGAGCTCAAGCAGTGAATAGAAGGGATTTACTGGAATGTTTATACACAATTATGTGCAACATTTTTGCAAAGATTTCATCCCAGTGAGTATATTTGAACAAAGAATATGTGAATCACATAGAGCATGCTCAATATCACTTTTAAAGTACACCAAGGCACTGAAAAACTTGCCAAAAATAGCTGAAAATATTTTTGTAATCTGCAAATCAAAAGCAAAACTTTTCACAATCAATGCACACATCATGTCTACCTGGGCATGTTCATAAGCATGTGTGTCTGTGAGGTCGCTTGTGATCAAGTAAAAATGAGGCTAATTTTAATTTTGTTATTCTACAGATTATTTATAATGAGTGGATTTCCTTATGTCTGTTAAGGGCTGAAAGCCATCCCCCTGGAAATTCATATATATGTCAAAGTTCTAATCTGCCTAATGTCTCAATGTGGCTGTGTCTGGATATGGGGCTTTAAAGAGGTGATTAAGGTAAAATTAGAAGGTCACTGGTGTGGGCTCTGATCCCACAGGACATATCTTTCTAAAAAGAAAGTTCAGGGCACAGACACACACACAGGGACAAGCACTTGAGGACATAGGGAGAAGACGGTGTCTACACACCAAGGAGAGAGGCCTCAGGTCATGAACTTTGAGACTGTGACAAATTTATTTTGTTCAGTCCAACTGATTGTCAGTGTTTGGTAGGCTGGCCAAAGCAATACACCTGTTTAAATGATTCCAATTCTGGCTGGGTGCCTGTAGCACACTGGTTACGGCGCCAGTCACATGCACCAAGGCTGATGGGTTTGTGCCAGGGCTGGGCCTGCTGTACACCAATGACGAACGCAACAAAAAAATAGCCAGGCATTGTGGTGGCTACTATGTCATCCAAGCTACTAGAGAGGCTGAGGTGAGGGAATCACTTAAGCCCACAAGTTTGAGGTTGCTGTGAGCTGTGACACCATAGCACTATACCCAGGGCAACATACTAAGACTTTGACTCACCAAAAAAAAAAAAAAAAAGTAAATAAATAATAAAAAAATTCCAATTCATAAACCACTAAAAATACCTAATTTTTAAAAATTGTGATACCTGGTTCCTTTCCCAAGAATTCTGTTAAAATCTAGTGCTTCTTACTTAATTATGAAATGAATTATAGAAAAACAAAACTCTTCATCAAGTAAATAAAGGGAAAACATCTGAGATTATTTTCTTAATACTAAAACTACGTTCAATAGGAGTGGATTTCACTTCGAATTTTCTCTTTTGCGTTTAGAATGTATCTGTAAAATAATGAAAATGTAAGATTCTAGATTATAATTCTTACATCGAAGGCAGTTATTATTTGAATCTAATAAACGTGTTTTTACGTTCACATGAGTTCTACACTGATTGTAACGTATGGGGAGGCAAAAAGATGGTCTCGTGATGGAAATACTCCTAGGGCTAAAATTTTATCTTTCCTTAGAAAATGATAATCTTCCTTCCTCTCTAAATATCCACAGACTAGAATCCTGATCCCATTTTTAAAATGAGGAGACAGATAAAAAGAATGACGTTAGCTTTAGTAATAACATGTAAAATAGTGTATAATTCTTAAAATTAGGAGCATTAAAATATTAAAGACATTTTTTTTCAGATTTTTTTTTTTTTTTTTTTGGTCTGGGGCCGGGTTTGAACTCACCACCCTCCAGTATATGGTGCTGGCACCCTACTCCTTTGAGCCACAGGTGCCGCCCTAAAGATATTTTTAAGAAAAGCTAACACATGAGAATAAATAAGATGGACTGTGGCTCCCAGATGAACCAGTTACAAAACTTAATAGGAAAAATAAAAACATGAGTCTCTTATATTAGAAAAATTACCAAAAAAATTCTTTTTTTTTGCACTTTTTTGGCCGGGACTGGGTTTGAACCCTCCACCTCCAGTATATGGGGCCAGCGCCCTACCCCTTGAGCTACAAGAGCCACCCTCCAAAAGACCTTTTTTTAAGCAATAAAGTTTTATACACGGAACTTAGATAATAATTCATCAACAGCTCAGAAAAATCTGTCTTCATTAGGATTTTCTGTTTATCGCCAACTATAAATTCCACTGCGGTAAATACATGTGTGTATGAATATATTTTAAAAACTAAAATTTGCTATTTTAATCATTTTAAGGGTACAATTCAGTGGTAATAATTATCTTTAAAATGTCACGCAATGCTCATCTGTAGATACCTCCAAACTTTTTCATTACACCAGACAGAAATTCTGTAACTATTAGGTAATAGTAAGTCTGCCAATTCTCTCTCTCTGAGACTCTGGTAACCAGCTTTCTACTTTCCGTTGCTATGAATTCAACCATCTTATAGATATTTTAAGTCATTGAAATCATACAATAGCTCATTTATTTCACTTAGCATAAGAATGTCTTAAGTGGTAATTGTTCTAATATAAGAGACTCATGCTTTTATTTTTTTCTATTCAGTTTTGTAACTGGTTCATGCTATAGGAAGTGGTACAATTTTTTCACTGTTTTTCCTTCCTACCGTCAGAAATATGAATTTCTGCAAAGGTGCTAGTGGTAAATATCGTGTGTCCCAGTGAACCAGCAACTTACTCTGGTATTGCAGAGTGAGGTCCCCCACCCCAGTTCTCTAGAAATAGCCACCAGCAAAATCCACACAACCATATGAGTGCCTGTTGGGAAGGGATCCTTCGAGCTCAGGCTGCCAATAACTCACCTGTCATTATAGATGGTATTTCCCCGTGGTTCCTGCGTGTTTTCTCTGGGTACAATGCCCGTTGTGTCTTAGGTACAAAGGCCAAACCCTTCCCCCCCACCCCTGGGTAGTAAGGAATATCACCAGTTTTCCCTACTGGTGGGCTACAAACAAGAGGAGAGTTCCCAACTCTCTTGCTAGCCCTTACACGGTGCAGAGAATTTGACAGCTTTCAAGAAATACTTTTTGAGTGAGTTTGCAAATACAATGTGGTGTTGCTCAATTCAGTCCAACAAGGTTTAAAGATTAAATGCATCTTGTAATGACAAGGAAATTTTCTGGGAATGAGTCCTTGGGAGAGTGTGGATTGAGCAGATACTCTAGTGTCCTCACACACAGGGAGATGGTTTATCCTGCTACACAGCTCGGTCTTGGGCTACAAAGACACAGAGCACGTTACTGTAGCAAATATTGTTGGCAAGGATAACAGAAGAATGAATGTGTCTGCACCCTGAACTTCTCTAAACATGGAAGAGGTAACAGGTTATGCCACAGTGTCACAATGAATACGACATCTCCAGGCTATAGACATCCTTCTCAAATGGCTATAAACTCACTAGGTTATAGAAATCTTCATCTATGTTAAAATTATATGCAAACACCATCATTTGTGCATCGAATCAAATGCCACTGTGTGGCACATGACTGTAATTTAAATCTATATGCTAGACCAGGGACAGTGGTTCACACCTGTAATCCCAGAACTGTGGGAAGCTGAGGCAGGTGGATTGCCTGAGATCAGGAGCTGGAGACCAGCCTGAGCAAAAATGAGACTACATCTGTACTAAAGATACAAAAACTAGCCCGGCATCACGGCAGGTGCCTGTGGTCCCAGCTACTTGGGAAGCTGAGTCAAGAGGATCGCTTGAGCCCAGGAGTCTGATGTTGCTGTGAGCTGTGACGCCACAGCACTCTATCCAGGGTGACAAAGTGAGACTGTCTCAAAAAATAAATAAGTAAAATACAATAATGAAAAATAAATCTATATGCTGCTATGGTAAACTTTCTCTAAACTATATCAACATTTAAACCCTATCTTAGGTATATACATATCAACAGACATTCACTGTGAAAATAGTAGTGCCAAGATGTTTTTCCTGTTGTGACTTTGGTGTTCCCTGCCACATTATTCATTTTAGTGTGAAGTTATAATTATAACCATTTCCTTTTTGTTTTTTTAATTTTTTAAATTAAATCATAGCTGTGCACCTTAATGCAATCATGGGGTAAAATGTATTGGTTTCATATACAATTTGAAATATTTTCATCAAACTGGTTATTATAATAAAAAAATAGAAGGAGCTATAAAGTCTACCTCACTGTGAACTTTTGTTTAAAAGAATGAATGTCCTTTTCTTTTTTCATATTTTTTTTTTTTTTTGGAAAAGATTCGAGCAGCGCTCAAGTGTTCAGGTGAAATTAGAGAGAAGGCTTTGAATGGTCCAGCTGAACATTTTCTTCCACGTAAGAAGAAAAAAATCAGGAAGAGAAGAAAGAAAAGAATGAGAGCAAGATGAATAGAAGGAGAAAAAGAGGAAAGGGAGAGAGGAAGAGAGAGGGATAGTGGGAAAGACAGGAAGAGGGAGAGAGAGAGAGAGACAGAGAGATTGGACCAGACATGCTTTTTAATTGATGTTCAGGGATGATGATTACGTTCATTTGTTATTTCAAGATGACATTGATTGGAAAATTCACTTACACCACACGCAGCCTCATAGGACTTTAAGAAATATTTACCAAATAAGGCAAGCACTGTGCCAAAATTAGAAATATAATGCTTTGTGTTGGCTCGGTGCCATTAGCACCGTGATTATGGGGCTGGCCACATGCCCGGAGGCTGGAGGGATCGAATCCAGCCCCGGCCAGTTAAACAACAATGACAACTGCAACAAGGACATATAACATTGTGTGAAAGGAAACTTCCCAATTCAAAAATCTATCACCACTTGCTCCCATGAAATCGATACCCCTCTTTTTCTCACTGTCTCCTACACACACACACACACACACACACACACACATATGCATGCATGCAAACACACACACATTTTATGATTGCTTTGTTTATCCGGCTGGAAACACACTGAATCAATGTTTCAGGGAAGCTTATCCTTCAACACTAAGAAATAAATTGAGCAGCTCACAGAAATGAATGGATTGAAGGATGATTATGTTGCAACTTCAAAATGTGCACCACATCCATTCTATAAACAGCCCAACAGAGCCAGGTGCAAAAAGCTACTCAGTATTAAATGAAAACACTTAATATCCTTTTCCCCATAGCACAGTGAACTTGATACATCCCCCTACATAAAAAGCATTCACTGGCTTGGATATCAACTCATGTCACATGAAAATAAAACTGGCTGGAAGGATGTAAACAAACAGAAAGTTAATTAAAATACGTCCAAGCTGGGAAGTGACCAGCAGGCTGTCGTGGCGAATTTCCTAACCAAAGAACTAGAGGCTTATGAATATTAAAAATCTAATGAAAGATAGTGTGATGTTTAACTTGAAATGACTGCGTACACATTGGGAAAAGAAAAAGAAACAGTTACGAAGGTACGTAAGGGAACAAAGTAATCTTTCCATTTTAACCACAGAATATAACAGTAGCTTATAGACTTAGAAACGCACATACCCCAGTACCTGTCAGAACCATTTCTAAATATTTGCCAAAGAAAAAAAAATATGTTCATAAGATATTTGTGCAAGAATGCTCATGGAATCTTGATTCATAACAGCCCAATACTAGAAAGAGTCCAGACAGTGCAAGACATGATTGCAAGAGGGACTTTACCTAACAAATGCAATCAGTGTAACCTGGCTTATTGTACCCTCAATGAATCCTCAACAATAAAAAGTTAAAAAAAAATGTTTGCAGCACACCTAAAAACAAACAAACAAAAAACAAAAAACAAACTATGGCATATTTATATAACAGACTACTATTTAGTTATATTAAATAGAAGTCTGTTATATAAATATGCCATAGTTTGTTTTTAGTTAAATATTATTAAGCAGACTGCTATTTAATAGTAGTAGTTAAGTAATGATAACAGTTAATACTACTATGAAATAGTAGTCTATTTAATAATACTTAACTATTTTCTTTCAGGTTCTTTGAGGGTATGAAGAATTAGGGTACACTGATTGCATTTGTTAGGTAACGTCCCTCTGACAATTGTGTCTTGCCCCCAAGAGACACCACCCCCCTCCCTCCTTCTCCCTCTCTCTGCTCTCCCCTTCCCCCACCTCCCACCGTGTTCTGGGTCATTAATTGTCCTCATATCAAAATCGAATACCTAGGATTCATGCTTCTCCATTCTTGTGATGCTTTCCTAAGAAGAATGTGTTCCACTTCCATCCAGGTTAATACAAAAGATGTAAAGTCTCCATCTTTTTTTTTTTTTTTTTGCAGTTTTTTTTGGCTGGGGCTGGGTTTGAAACCGCCACCTCCAGCATATGGGGCCAGTGCCCTACTCCTTTGAGCCACAGGTGCCGCCCAAGTCTCCATCTTTTTAAATGGCTGAATAATACTCCATGGTAGACATATACCTGGGTTGATGGAGAGAGAGGAACACTTTTACACTGCTGGTGGGACTGCAAACTAATACAACCTTTTTGGAAGGAAGTATGGAGAAACCTCAAAGCACTCAAGCTAGACCTCCCATTTGATCCTGCAATCCCATTACTGGGCATCTACCCAGAAGGAAAAAAATCCTTTATCATAAGGACACTTGCACTAGACTGTTTATTGCAGCTCAATTTACAAACACTAAAATGTGGAAACAGCCTGTGACAATTCTTCCGTGGCACTGGTAAGGGTAGAACAAGGAGAAAGGGGAATACATCCTTTGTCTGGGGGCTTCCTTTGCGAGAAAGGTGATGTAGGAGTTGCTTTGTCTGCTAGGGAGAACCAGTCAGCCTCAGCTGGTTCCCAAGAGAGAACAGATGGCATCTCAAGGGGTCACTCAGGGACAGGAGTTCTCCAAGGACTAACTAAGAGAAAGAGGTAGAAGACCAAAAAGTGGAGATAAGGTGAAGGCCATAAGGGAAGGTCTTCAGGGCGCAGTTGACGTAAGGGCATCCCTAAGTGACCTGCCTTCAATTAGCATAGTAAAAATCACACCCGCCAACACCAAGCCAGTCTACAAATTACCATGGAACCCCCTGGAAATTGTCTTACAAGGAAAAAAAAAGGGGGAGATTTTGGAATTCTGCATTCTTTCCCAAGAAATACCATATCTAAGACACACCCCAATTAATATAGAATGAGGGAATCGGAGTAAAAGAAGTCTTCTTGTTAACTCGGGATTTCCTTCACTCATGGGGGGCGGAATCGTTCCTTCTCTGGAATGAGCTGCACTGTAATAAACTTTGGCACTTTGCCTGCGTGCACCTGCCAGCTCTGTGCATACACTTGTTGGGTGAGGGTTAGGGTACTTGGTGCCTGAAACTGTTCTTTGGTGCTGGGTAGCAAGAATCTGGGAAAACGGAGGACTGACACATGGTCCCCAAACACCTGACGGGACCATCCTATTAGCAGCCAACTGAAATAGCTACAGAAAATCTGTCGATAGCAGGGTCTAGGCTTCCCCACTGTCCAACATTCCCATACCTCTACAGAAGCCATTCCCCCTCCCTACCCCCACCATCTGCCACTTTCTGGTCCTTATCCCAAACTTCTTTGGGGGCTGCTGTCCTGATCCTCGCCCCATCCATGAGGGAAAGAGAGCTCCCTATAAATTCTCTTACAGCTGTTTCTCCCTCCTACTTGTACGCAACTTTCTGGGAACTTCGGCAACCACCTTACCCATGAGAGTCCAATTCCAGGCATGGAGGTGAATCACGTTTCATCAGTATTTTACGTGCTGAGAATCTACTTCCACCAATAAACATTCACAAACTTATATAGTATATACCCAGGCTGCCAAAAATGTATACACATTTTAAGAAAAGGGGGAAAAAGCAGTATTAGCATTGTGATACTCAACATATACAGATAACAACAGATGATCACAAGTCACCTTTGAGCACCTCTTATAATGGCAGAAGTCAAATGTGACCTGGAGTATGACAATTTTTTTTTTTTTCAGTTTTGGCGGGGGCTGGGATTGAACCCACCACCCCCGGTATATGGGGCCAGCACCCTACTCCTTGAGCCACAGGTGTGACAATTTTAACACAGTTTTTGTTCCTTTCTTAAAATATGTATACCCTTTTTGGTAAACCCTCTCTGTGTGTCTGATGCTTTTAATATTTATTTCTGTTTCAACACTGTTGGGATCAAATAAATGCATTTTGCATAAGATGTGGACATAAATTTTGTGCAATCAGGAGTGAAGTGCCGTGAGCTGAATTATGCTTACACACAAATACAGTCCATATGTTGAGGCCTTAACCCCCAATGCAACCACCTGCATATTTGGAAATTGGGGTTTTAGGAAATAATGCAGGTTATATAAGGTCATAATGGAAGGGTCCCAATTTTACTGAACCAGTGGCCTTTTTAGAGACACCCTTGTTTTCTCTCTACCACTTGAGGATACAGTGAGAAACTGGGGGCATCTGGAAAGAAAGAAGGGAGGAAGGGAGGGAGGGAGGGAAGGAGGAAGGGAGGAAGGAAGGAAGGAAGGAAGGAAGGAAGGAAGGAAGGAAGGAAGGAAGGAAGTCTTCTGCATAAAAAGAGCCAAGCTACACCTTGCTCTTGAAGTTCTCAGCCTCCTAAACTGCGAGGAAGTAAATTTCTCTTGAATAAACCATCAGTAAACGGTGTTTTTGTTGCTGCAACAGTTCAACATTTGCAATGCTTCCCGATCCTGTGTTGTTTGTGGAGCAATGTTCCCAGTGATGCAACTAGCAACTCATTTCCTAAGTCTGGGCTGAAGTTTTAGCATGATTGTTCTGGCTGAAATTTAGGAGGTGCGGTGGGGAGAAAGAGAAAAGAATGAATCAAAGTAGAATCTGCTTAGCTTCTTATAAGACACTGGTTAGCAACAGAGCATTGCTAGGTTGGACACATTTATTTTACTAACAGATAGCAATTTTATTCTTCAGAGATGTCATAAGCTTTTAGATTCCATGGTTACCTACACAGCACTGATTTGTGCATGCTTGTGTGTATAATACTTTTCCTTTAACTGGCTTGCTTTGAGCATTTCATTCTGTTAAGAGAATGTGTGCATGTGAGAGAGAGATGGAGAGAGATAGAGAGAGAGGGAGAGAGTGTGAGATGGAGAGAGAGGGGGCAGAGCTACATTTGAACAGCCCAGGATTCTGTAGTCCAAGTGTATACTCTTATAATCTTTGGTTACCCTCCTGACCCAACTGTTTATTCTGCTTTTTTAAAGAATATTTATATTTTACACGTGAGGTTTTTTTCTCTCCACTTTTTACATTTTTATTCATGTTTTCTTGTTTATGATATATATATATTTTTTTCTTCTGTTTTATGAAAATCCCCACATTCAATGTTCTAGGATAATTCAGTTTACTGTGATGTCAACTTTCTACTTGTTTATCACTATTAAAACATTTCATTTACAATATAGCATTGGAAAATTACATTCTTCCCCCTCACCCATTTTCCTGCTTTTTATATGACTGATTTTTATATTGTTTGGTTACCGACCTTTATCATGTTTATACTTTAATAGCTTTGCAAGTTTAGAAATATGTTTGAGCTTTTATTTTACTCATTTGGATTTTATATTCACTTATTTGTTTATTTATTTATTTTTAATTGAGGAGGAAGGGATCTTCCCGAACACGTTCTATGAAGCAAACACCGCCTTGATACCAAAACGGGGAAAAGACCCAACTGAAAATGAGAACTTCAGACCAATGTCACTAATGAATATAGATGCAAAAATTCTCAACAAAATCCTAGCCAACAGATCACAGCTTATCATCAAAAAAGTCAGACTCAAGTATGACTCATCATGATCAAGTAGGTTTCATCCCAGGAATGCAAGGTTGGTTTAACATACGCAAGTCCATAAACATTATCCACCAAACGAACAGAAGCAAAAACAAAGACCATACAATCTTCTCAACAGATGCAGAAAAAGCATTTAATAAAATTCAACATCCTTTTTTAATTAAAACCCTGCAGAATATAGGCATGGGTGGCATATATTTATTTATTTTTGAGGTAGCATTTCACTGTGTTGCCTGGGAAGGAGTGCAGCAACTTCTAAAATGTTGATTATGTCTTCAACACGTGAATATATGTATTTTTAAAATTCTTCCTTTCCATGATGCTCTGTGTATTTTGTCTCAAAACCTGTACTGAACTTCAGTAGTCAATTTGGTGAAGAGACATATGTCGTAAATATAAAGATTATATATTTTTCCCTCAAATCATTACTTTGCATTTAAAATCTAGTTAACATTGCACCATTATTGTTCGGACTATAAATAAAAAGTAAACATGCAACTATCAAATTCAGGGTAAATCATCTATTCTTTCAGAACAGTTAACTACAAATTTAAACAAACTAATATTAATATCTTTAAAAGTTTGGAGTAGATGAAAAGTATTTGATGCCTATGATTTCTGCTTGCAAAAGTGAATATTGTTGATGAATACTGTTTTTGTAAATATACCTTGAAACAGATGAAACAAAAGGGAACAAAAAAATCTAAAAATCTTTTTAAAAAATCTAAAAATCTTCTCTACAGTTGTTATGAAAAAGCTTCATGATCTTCAAGTCTGATATGAAAGTACTACAAGTCCCATCAGAAATATTAATCTTAAATATTAATATTAAAATATTAATATTTTACTTTTTATAGATGGAATCAACAGCTTTTCTGTGACTGCTGTTCATACTGAAGAACTGTGACATTTGGCTTATGATTGTCCTTTTAGCGTTTGTCAAGAGAAGCTAGTGTGGGCTCCCTTGTGTGAGAAATTCAAATGAATGCCTTTAATCTGCAAACTCAGAATATCAAATTCATTACTACCAAAAAACACGCCATAGATTCTGCATAATTGCTACTTGAGAAATTAAATGTACGCACGCCAAAGTAACTACTTTTGGTATCGGAGAAGTTGTGAATACTTGTCTGTAGACTACAGAACTAATGGACAATTCCAACCAAGTGTAAAAGATGAAACCAAATTGTGGACACAGATAGCTTGTCTTTCTTGAGTTGATATTAATTGTTCCAATTCTAAATAAAGAAATCTCCATTTGAGGCACTTGACTAACGAGAAGCTTTTAGTAAGGAAACCAAATAATCTTGCAACATTTCACATTCGAAAACCTTTGGCCTCCTGATTATTTCTAAGGATACTAAGACCGGTCAAACATCTAGCCTTTGTTTTCTACAGAATATGTTGATGTTTTTAATAAACCTTTAAGACTCTCTGACAGAAAGGCACAAATTAAACCGTCTTTGTTGGTACTTTGAAAAACAACAAATGTTTTGTAATGTTTACAAAATACAGCTGGCCAAATTCCTGGATAACTGCTGGCAAGATTATCATGCAATCTTGATATGGGGACAAAAATTACAGTTTTTGTAATTTTGTAATCCAAGTGCAATCAGAGACCTACGTTGAAGTAACATTCATATTAAGAACTAAGGGGCATACGCTTTTATTCCTGAAATTCTCTGGTTTCTCTTGCAGTACAAAGGGCTTCTGATATGAGACCTAACATATAATGTGGCTGAATGTGAGTGGAAGACCCACGTTCAACGTAGGTCTCTGCAGGTACTAATAAAAAGAAATGAGTTTATGTATCTACATGTGCTGAAAAAATGAGACTATGTACCTACGTGATGTCCCAGATGATGCTATAACAGATCTTCAGGACTCGTGATTGATGGAAGAAAGTTTTGAGCAAGTTTCCATGTTTTTTTTCCAAAATGTGCTTTATGGATGGAACCACTAAAATTTACTAAGAACACCCGTTTTTGAGTAAGTGGGGAGACCGAAGGAAGAAGGGAGATGTGGAGTCACTGTGTGTGGCACACCCCGTGGGGGCATGACACAATTATAAGAGGGACTTTAACAAATGCAATCAGTGCAACCTAATGCTTTGTACCCTCGATTAATCCCAAATAATAAAAATAACTCAATCGATAAATAAAATTTAAAAAATAAAAAAATTAAGAGAAGTCATATTCTGATGTTGTATTTAGCAATACCTTCTTATGGGAATTGCATATAAGCATGGGTGGACATACTGTGTGGACACACATATGTGTGTATATAAACCAAACAAAAGCACACATGGGGGAAAGAATCCGTATTCGACAAACAGTGCTGGGAGAACTGGAGAACCACCTGTCAAGGACTGAAACTGGACTTGCACCTGTCACCACTTAGAAAAATTGACTCTGGATGGATAAAAGATTTAAATGTAAGACATGAAAGGATAAAAACCCTAGAAGAAAGTGTGAGAAAAAACTCTTTGTACTTTATTTTTGTTTGTTTATTTCATTTTTTATTTTCTCAGGTTCGTGGAGGTCACAAAGAATTAGGTGACACTGTTCTCATTCGTTAGGCAAAGTCTTGATGATGCAGGCCTGGGGAAAGATTGTATGAAGAAGACTTCTGTGGCAATCATGAAAACACCACCAAAATAAATAAACAAATAAACTAACTAACAAATGGGACTTTAATTAAACTGAAAAGCTTCTGCACAGGTAAGGACATAACAATCAAAGCAAATAGACAACCACAGGAATGGGAAGATATTTGCATGTTACGAATCCAATGAAGGGTCGATCAGTAGAATCTACAGAGAACTCAAATTTTTTTTAAAAAGAGACATTTTTTTTGTCAGCTTTACAATTTATTCCTATTTTATACAGACAACCATGGAGCTCACAGGGACCCCATTCATGGTAAGTACTTCAAAGAAGAGAAAAGGCTGAATTTGCTTCATAAAATTTATTATTAATCAATCCCAACATTTGTTGGAGTGTCTGGACTATTTGAAAATAGCTTAATCTTTATTAGGTTTATTTTCCATATGTCAACTGTCCCTGAGTTGACACTGTGGGGCACTGCGGGGAAGGGAGTGTCTTCTTTGGAAAGTACATTTATGTATTGCATCTAAATTACAGGACTCCTGGGTTTTGGATAACATTTGATACTAATGACATGGCTAAAATGTTGGTTCAAGCACTCATTAGTTAATCATTTTAGTTAATGGACCATTTAATATACCTGGACCAAAGAGCCTTCTAAGTCTAATGGATCTTCCTGAATGCAGAAGTTGTACCTTAAAACTAGAAAGCCAGCAGAGAAACCTCACACAGATCTGTAGCTTGAAAAAATTTCAATTATGAAATTGGAGTCCAACCTTAGATAAACATAGGTGTTTGCATATACGTGAGTGTTCACGTGTTCACGTATATTTTATTTTTCATATCCTTGCTCTTTTCACCTCTATTATTGTATATCTTCTACTTAAACATACAATTTATAAATACATAGAAAGTAGACGTTTACACATTTACACAAGATGTTTTGTGATCCCAATAATCATGTCTTTACATTTTGTAAATTCCTACCACATGATAGATCCTGGTGATTGTTTAAAGATTGTGAAATATAATAAATTTTTGCTAGAATAATCCTAGGCATACAACTTACACCTGCAGTACACACACTTTCACATCATGTATTTATACACATATTTATAACTGCTCTATCAGTTATGGAATAAATTTGTCACAAAAGAGTGGGCTTACAAAATTTAGAGCATTTAAAATGTTTTAAAACAAGCGAGGCAATAAATTCTGTATATAAAGTTACCTCTTCTATGAGAGTTATTTTAATGAAGAATAAATCCTTTCAGTTGCAGGTAATATAAAAGCGCAATTCATATCTGCTAACAGACAATTTAATTTAAAAGTATCGCTTTTTAATGGAATGATGCAACTTACCTGGCCATGTCAGCCACTCTGTCCTTTGTGTATTTCTGTAATATATTGAGGTGTGCTATCAACTTATCTATTTCTTTCTAGGTGACCATAAAAAAGTCATTTTCACACACCCTTTGGGGTTTATAGCTGTATGCTGTAAGTTCACATGATGGATACAACATATGTCCTTTTATAGCAGTGGGTAATTATGGAGGTTACAATCCAGTGACGTGAGGTGCCCTGGCATATTCAGTGAATGTATCTATAAATTGCTACAACTTCCCAGGTGACCAGCAGCATTTGTCCTTGTAGAAAATACCTACCTTCCTCAATTTTAATTGCTTTAATAAACTTTTGCAATCATCTCACAGCTCTTATGAAAAGGATTAATACCGTGAGTATGAAAATCAATAATCATTTGATAGAGTGAAACAGCATATAAGAAACATTTATTTCCATAATGCAAATAAACTTTACAAAGCTCTGACAATCCACTGTTAATTGCTTTAAATTGTTTAATCGATGGGAACCTCTGAACCTCTAATTTTCAATTACAGGCGATGTGAATTTACCACAATACCAGAATTCATCTCTGGAATATAGCATCTAATCCCGCAAGGGCCACCTGCTGTATCAAATTTAAAGTAAGTTGGCACCCAGAAGGAAAAGGGCTTAAAATACGACGTTCTGAGCATTATACAGTGTAAGCCAAAAATGTTCCATAATTCTGGCAGAGTACCCAATTCATACTTAATCCCATTTAAGACAGTCCACTAAATAAATTAGACTCTACAGGAGCTATTCAAATTAGGTCTTAAAAAGATAAACAGCGCTAGAAAAATACAGGCAAAAAACAGCCCTACCGTATTTGACCAAAAGTCATCATTGTGCAATCAATATGGACTCAATTACTGCAAATAAAAGAAACCGTAATATTTCACTCCTTAATAGGTTTGCAAGATTTAGTATGCTATCTTAGGCAAAGGGAGATCATACTATTGTAGGTGAAGGTGTTACTATTTTAGAATTGAGAAAACTCACGTCAAGATACATGAAAAGAATTAGTGATGGATGGAGAAAGAGAAGTTTTCCCAAGAATAAAAGGAGAAAATAAAAAAGTTGGCAATGCTGTTGAATAGAATAATTCTGACAATGCTGGTTAAGAAGTTTATATCAAGGGACACAATTATAAGAGGGTCTTTATCTAACAAAAGCAATCAGTGTAACCTGGTTGTGAGTACCCTCGATGAATCCCCAACAATAAAATAAACTAAATTTAATTGAAAGAAAAGAAGTTTGTACCACAGTAATGCACAACAACATAGGAGGTGAAGTTATTACGGAGAGTCCTGGGTTTGTATCTTGGAAGAAGTATTTGTGTCTCTCATGAAGAGCCAGCTCTAGTTTTCTAAGCTCTTGGGAGGGCTGGGGAGCATTCCAACAATGTCCCATTGGCTATAAAATCACACACTGCTATAGTCATGTTCATGTAAATTCATTCACTCATACACAGGTGCATTAAAAAAACAATGAGTTAAAATATTGCATGGCATCAACAATGAAAACTCCAAATTATTTTCTGATTCTAACTGTCTTGGTCATTTTTTTTTTTTTTTTGTATCTTAATTTGACAAATGACAAGGCTTGTTATAACATATAATACATATATATCTGTCTGTGGGTGTCTTTTTTTTATTTTTTCAGGTTTATTGAGGGTACAATGATAGTATTTGTTAGGTAAAGTCCCTCTTATAATTGTGTTCTGTCCTGTGATCTCCTGTCCCTCCCCACTCCCCACTTCCTGATTCTCCTGCCCCCCCCCCACCTGGAATTGATTTGAGTTTTTCACTTCTGTGGGTATGAATTAGATAGTCTACTACTTCATATTATGATAGAGTACATTGGATTCTTGTTTCTCCATTGTTATGCTACTTTTCCTAAGAAGAATGTGTTCCAACTCTATCCAGATTAATACAAAAGACGTAAAGTCTCCATCTTTTTAAATTTCTTTTTCTTTTTTTAGAGAGAGGGCTTCACTGTGTTAACTAGCAGACTTGAGTGCCATGATGCAAACATAATAACTTGTGCAGCCTCTGACTCCTGTGATCACACTATCCTCTAGCTTCAGCATCATGAGTAGCTGGCTCTACAGGTGGGTACTACATAAAGCTGTTTAGGAAAGTAGTAGTTATAGAGATGGGGTCTTGCTGTGCTGTCCAGTCTCATCTCAAACTCCTAGCCTTAAAGGATCCTCCCGCCTTCACCTCCCAAAGTGCTGGGATTATAGGCCTGAGCCAGTATGACTCACTGACATAATTCTATTTTTAAATATTCCATGATGGATTAAAAATCATCCGAAAGAACTGTGACTAGGGCATACACTGACTTTAACGGCTTCTCCAATTCTGAACATGTGTAACAATTACTTCATTATAGTTTAAACCAGTATTTATTTTCTGATATTTTATAAAGAAACGTATGGATATATTAGGTTGACAAAAATGATACAGTTAACATCATCTTTGAAATATACCTTTGCACATAGAGCCAAAAATAATGATAAAATTGATAGTGTTTCAAGTGTTGTTAGAGACTAACTGGGCCATTTGAAATGATCGTTTTATTTGGCAATCATCTACAATGAAATGTTCCAGTTAGCTTTAAAAGATACACGGTGCTAATTAGTAAAATATTGAGGGCAATATTTTATTGCTAGCCTGCAAATTTATAAGAGTTTGAAAAATAAAAATATGTGAAAATTAAAAAAATAGAAATTATTTCATTAAACGTATAGCATGGAATCATAAATGCTAGCACCCTGGCATCCTGAAAATGAACCCTAGGACCTGAGAACCTTGTGATTTTTGACTGACATTGACAAAAACTCACACAACAGTTATAAGTGGGGATTTTGGGAAAGGAACGGAAGACATGTGAACAGAAAGGTCACACTTAAAAGCAGGAGCCAAGGGAAATTGTGAGTAGAGAGAGGTGAGCAAATCCGTTGATGAGTGCATTGCCATCACTATTGACAAACACCCAGTCTCAATCCAGTCTAAAACAACCTTGCATGGAGCATACAAAGTTTAATGCTTTCCAGGGGTCCTCAAACTCCACATGAGGCGGTGTGATTGTATTTGTTCCTGTTTTGTTTTTTTTACTTCAAAATAAGATACGTGCAGTGTACATAGGAATTTGTTCATATATATATATATATATTTTTTTTTTTTGTAGAGACAGAGTCTCACGTACCGCCCTCAGTAGAGTGCCGTGGCATCACACGGCTCACAGCAACCTCCAGCTCTTGGGCTTACGCGATTCTCTTGCCTCAGCCTCCCGAGCAGCTGGGACTACAGGCGCCCGCCACAACGCCCGGCTATTTTTTTGTTGCAGTTTGGCCGGGGCTGGGTTTGAACCCGCCACCCTCGGCATATGGGGCCGGTGCCCCACTCACTGAGCCATAGGCGCCGCCCTGTTCATATTTTTTTTTTTAAACTATATTCTGGCCCTCCAACGGTCTGAGAGACCGTGAACTGGCCCCCTGTTGAAATACTTTGAGGACCTCTGTATACAAATCAAGCACGTATGCCCCACATCATGGAGCTGTCCTAAACTTTATTTCTCTTGCATCCTTACTTTATCCTACAAGCACTGCATATCTCAAAAATGATTATCCCTGCCTCTGGCTCAACCACTGCTTCTCAACTTTGCATTTTTGCGATAGCCTCCAGATGGCATGATCTGTTTCTCATTGTGTCTGTGAGGGACAAAACTGTATCCTCTCCCAAATTCATACATGGAAACCCCAAAGCCAATGCCACTGTGTTTGCAAACAGAGCCCGAGTGAGATAATTCAAGTTAAATAATGTCATAAAATGTCTTCATAAGAAAAAGAAAAGCACACCAGACCTCCCCCTACCTCTGTCTCTCTCTCTTTTCTCTCTTCAAGAGAATAAAAGATATGTCAGGACGTCACGAGAAGGCATCCTTCTGCAAGCTAAAACTAAGACAGCCCTCGCCAGAAGCCAGTCTTGGACTTGTAGCCCTTGGAAGTGTGAGAAATAAATCTCTGTATTTAATGTAATCTCCATGGAATGTTTTGACCTGTTAGAGTAGACCAGCTAAGACAGCTCCTTCTTCCAAACCACTGCTTTTTTAGAAGCTGAAGTATGTTTAAGAAAAAACAAACAAAACTATGTCACCCATATGTATAACACTTTCATTAACATATTCACGTGTGTGAGCATCACATTTGGAATATAGGTGAAGGCCCTCAGCCTTTTCCCTGACTTCTCACAGGATCTGCTTCCCAATTTTCCCCTCACCTTTATGTCCTCTGAGTCATTTGTCCTCCTGCCAATGACACTCCTGTCATCAGAATTCTGTAATTTTGGTCCCAGCTGCCTGAAACACTCAAGTCTTCAAAGACTACAAAAGGTCTCCTGCTCTCTTGACCACAGTCTGCAAAACATGTCTAGCAGAGTTCTGTGAGGCCTTCGGCTAAAGAACAACTCCATTCAACGAATACCCCTCTGGATTTCTCTAATTCCCTTCACATTGCTTGGCAAAGTGGGAATGTGTGTGCCCAGCCTTCAAAATTCCTATGCTGTCATTCCTGGAACCCTCACCTCCTTCCAGTCCAAAGTGCTGGTGTGAGGAGGTGGTGCTATTGAGAAGTGATGAGGTCGTGAGGGTGGAGCCTCATGGATGGGATCAGTGTCCTTATAAAAGGGACCTCAGAGAGCCCCTCGCCCTTTCCAGCATGTGAGGACACAGTGAGAAGGTGCCATCTATGAACCAGGAGCTGAGTCCCCACCACTCACAGCACCTGCCATGCTGGGATCTTCAGCCTCCAGACCTGTGAGCAATAAATGTCCGTTATTTGTAAGCCTCAGTGTTCTTGTAAAGGGACCCCAGAGAGCTCCCTCGCCCCTCCCACCATGTGAGGACACAGGGAGAAGGCTCCATATATGAACCAGGAGCTGAGTCCCCACCATGCACAGCATCTGCCATGCTGGGATCTTGAACTTCAGCCTCCAGACTTGTGAGCAATAAATGTCTATTGTTTGTAAGACTCCATGTCCTTATAAAGAGAGCTCCCTCACCCCTTCAGCCATCTATGAACTTCCAGCCTCTAGACCTGTAGAACTGCTTATAAGCCTCCCACTCAATTGCATTTTCATAGAGCAAACTAAGGCAAAGACTCTCACAGCTTCAGTGCATAATTAGACACTCTAATTATTAGTTTAACTTTCTGTGTAAATCTAACATGTCTTTTGAAACGGCTGTGTGATTGAGCAAATTTTCTGATTTGAGAAGCACGGCATGTAACAATTTGCTCTGAGTAAATTATCAAAAGTGTTAAGATGTTTCTTTTAATTATTTTTTACTTAACCAAGGTGGCTGTTCTGGGTATTACTTCCTTATACGTCTAACAACCAAATGCTGTAGTAATGAAATGAAATGCTTAAAGAAAAGGGTCCAGAAAACCGTTTTTAATATTTCTCTACTCAATAAAGTAAAATGATTTAAGATTAATATGTTCAAAATAACATATAGGATCAAATTACTTAAAATGTAATTTCATTTCACATAAATTTATTTCTTTGTTAAAAAAAAAAAAATCACTCAGATCGTTTACACAACTCTTAGGAAGCCAAAACTTCATACCTGGGGCCGCTGGGTTTCAACTATTATATGTGGATTGATGCTGAGATTGGTCATGTTTCCTTTATCTATTTTTGGTTCTGATGTAAATATTTTCAAACTTGCAATAAATGCCAGACCATTTTCTGGGTCCCAAAGGAATGTCCGCAGCTAGTAGAGAGTGTGTTTTCAATAATAATATTTCAGAGGAAGCTCATTCATGAAATGATCCTTGGAATGAAGGATACACACACTACATTAAGGTCGAGTCTGAAAAAGATCCTTGGGCTCAAGCTTCATTTGGAGTTATTTTCATAATTAATGAGAAGCAAGATGATTTATGCAAAAGCTCATTGATTCAATCAGTTCCCTGAAATATTCTGAACACGGAGTCATGTAGAATTTTCATAAAACATATTTTTTCTCACTAAAGCACGTTCTTTGGTGAATATCTTTGAGAATCTGAATATGCAAATAAATATACTTTACATAACCCCTTTCGTGTGTACAAGTGAATATACAAAATATTTCTATTTAATCCAGTGTAATTCTCCAATCACAGGGAATCAAGAATGGGCTTTCTTATATTATCTATGTATTCATCCATCCATCATCTATTTCTTCTATCTATCCCTCCATCCATCCATCTATCCATTTACCCATCCATCCAGTCTATCTATATATCAATCTATCTATCTACCTATCCATCCATCCTATCTATCTATCTATCTATCTATCTATCTATCCATCCATCTATCCATCTATCTATCCATCCAGTCTATCTATCTATGTATCTATCTATTCATCATCCATCCATCTCATCTATCTATCTATCTATCTATCTATCTATCTATCTATCTATCTATCTATCTATCTATCTATCTATCTATCCATCCATCCATCCATCCATCCATCCATCCATCCATCTATCTATCTATCTACTCAACCATCCATCTCATCTGTCTATCTATCCATCTATCCATCCATCCAGTCTATGTCTCCATTCATCTCATATTATCTATCTATTCATCCATCCATCATCTATCTCTTCTATCTACCTATGTATATATCTATCCATCCATCCATCTTATGTATGTATGTATGTATGTATGTATCTATCCATTCATTTTAGATTATGTATCTATTCATCCATCTTATGTTATCTATCTATCCATCCATCCATCCTATCTGTGTATCTATCTATATATCTATGTATCTATCTATCCATCCATCCATTCATCTATCCATCTATTCATCCATCCATCCATCCATCCAGTCTATCTATATATCTATGTATCTATCTATTCATCCATCCATCATCTATCTCTTCTATCTATCTATCTATGTATCTATCTATCTATCTATCTATCAATCCATCTATCTATCAATCTATCATCTATGAATCTATCTAATCTATGTATCTATGTATCTATCTATCTATCTATCTATCTATCTATCTATCTATCTATCTATCTATCTATCTATCTTTCTATCCTCTCGGTTCATCTGTCCTACCTATCTACCATCTGTCTATTCTTTCTGTCTATCATCTATCCATCGTGTCTCTATCTATCATCAAGGTATCTATCTTTCTATCTACATATCATCTACCTATCATCTATTGTCTCTAGCTAGCCTAGCTGTCCATCATCTGTCTGCTGTCTATCCATCCATCTACATGTCTCAGTTATCACATTTGTCTACCAGTCATTCTTCTATCTACTTCTTATCATCTATCTATCACATCTATCTTCTTTCTTCCCCCGTCTATTCTTGCCATCTATTTATTTACCTAACTATCCACTTACATATTTTCTTCCCTCAAATTAGTCCCCTGGTCTCTCCACATTAACTTCAGCCAGGAAGGTTTAACTAATGCATAATAATTGTCATAGTGCTAAATCCATATTTCTTTAACTTTATTGATATTTCACAATAATTTTATATAGTTAGTGACTTCACAAATATTTTAGGGCATACTCAGTGTCATTAAGTTGTAATAATAATAACAATACTTAAAACCATTTAAAATATCAAATTAGAATTTTATAAATGAAACTGTTACTAACAACATAGAATTATTTGCTCTCAAAATCAAATTGATTCAATGTAGCATATCATTTCCTGTTAGTGAATCTGTTATTATCCACCACTAGTAAATAATGTTCATCACTCTTTGGTGTCAGAAATCAAAACTTTGGCAGAGAGGTATTTCACTGAGTGCTAAGACAAAATTTACATTTATGAGAATAATATATGTTAATGATGGAAAATTTAAGTTTTCGTTTAAATTTTTTATTTTAATATCATTGAAAGGACAAATCCTTTGTATTGTGTGCTCTTATATACTTTTGCAGCAGTAAGAAAAAAATCAAACAAAATCACATTATCTTTGATTACATACGATGAGGAAAAGTCACAACAATCTGGCAGTTACTAAGTTACCGATATTTTAGTACACAGCTACCGTACTTAAAGTTGAATCATAAATGTGAACCACAGACACATAGATAATTGTGTGTATCAGTTTGTATAATCTCCAACTTTATTTTTGCAAACTGCCAGCAGAGCAGAATTTAAGTGACTGTCAGAATAGATAGTACTGATAAAACTTAACACTTAACACTTCAAGAGCTGATGGATTTACTCTGAGGATTGTGGTTAGATATGTACAGACTCGTATTGCTACCACCAAGCCTTGCTATTTACAATTCCCCCTTGTAATTTCCCATCTAAAGTTTAGCTACCAAAGCCTTTGATTATACAATTTCAGCCAGATACTGATGGTGACAGAGTCTCACTTTGCTGAAATAATTTTTACCACTTAATTTTTCTTTTTTTTTTTAATTTTCTAGTTTAAAATGCATAAATTTATTGTCCATGTTATTTTTTTTTGCTCTGGGAATGGAAAATTAATGCTTTTATTAATAATGATAATAAAATGCCCTTAAGGTATAATAGACACAAATGTATATATAATGTATACAATGTATAATATATATTATAATTATATATTACATTAAGGACTACAAAGAATAGCAAAAACATTTTTTTAAAAAATAGCTTATTACAGAAATCTTAAGGACACAACCTATTATTCTATAAAGATTCTATTTATTATTATATGATTATTCATACAGATAATTCTATATTATGTAATTCTATATATAGAATTATTCTATTGTAATTCTATATATAGAATTATTCTATAATAATTCTGTATTATATAGAATATAGATAATTATGTATTATATTATTTATTATACAATAATTCTATATTATATAGACTATAGATAATAATTCTATATGATATTATATAATAATTCTATATTATATGGAATTATACAATGTAGAATATTCTGTATAGAATAATTATATAACGATAATTTTCATATATATATAGAAAATTGAATATAATATTGCAATGTAAATTTATTTGCATAAATGTCAACTGTCTATTGTTATAAATTTTTTTTTTTTTTTTTTTTTTGCAGTTTTGGCCGGGGCTGGGTTTGAACCCACCACCTCTGGCATATGGGGCCAGCGCCCTACTCCTTTGAGCCACAGGTGCTGCCTTGAACTGTCTATTGTTAACTCATAATAAGGACTCCATATATTGTTGGGTAAATGAGTAAATGAATGAACAAATTGAAATTACATATTACAAATTAAAGTTAAGTATTAAAAAATTGAAAAAAAAAGAATAATTATATAATGTATTATATCATTACACAAAGTATTATAATTATATAATGTATAATATAATTATACAATTATTCTATACAGATTATATATATTATATAATTATTCTGTACAGATAATTCTAAGACAACTATAGCTTTTCTTAGGGAGAAAATTATTTAGGCATTCATTTATACGGTTGTCAGTCAGAAAAAGTCTATGATACATTGTAGATAACTTGTGGACTATGGTGATGTAAATACACATTTAGTGCCCTCTTAATAAATTAAATTGCTACGATTGATGGAAAGTCCACAATGAGCCACTTAGCACAGTTGAAATACCTGTCACTAAACTCTCTTTCCAAAGGAGTATGTACTCATTTTCCATCCTCATCTCTTGGCTCCCAGGGCATAGCCACAGGGGTCACCTTCTGTTCTCAACAGGAAATTCTACGAACTAATTTACCACACTGAACCCAGAATATTCCCTCCATCTATTTTCTTCCTGCCTTGGATGTCATCATCAATGGCTTGGGTGCAAGTTTAGCTCTGATACTGTTGCCTCTGTGTATTGTAACGTGGACAAGTTGTGTAACCACTTCATTTAGTCATTGGTACGCGCGGGGGAGTGTTATGAGAAATGAATAATGGTGTATAGATAACCGAGGTAAGCACGTCAGCTACACACCAAATATCCAATAGATATGACTGTTGTGAGTGTAAATTAAATTTACAAATGACTCATTATACAAGGGAGAAAAATAATCACGTTGAGCTAAAAGGCAGGATGATTAGGAAACAAAATAGCTGGTGTTTCTGGGCAGCCCAGATTCAGCAGACCATAAGTCAAGGAATGTATCCCAGTGATGTACTCAGGGGTGGCATGATTTGTTTTTCTGCATATCTAAATTTGCTGTAAGGTAACTCATATGGCAGAAATATATCCAACAACCAGATGGAAAAACGGAAGATCATACATATTGATAAATATATAAAAAGAAAGAAAAGCAAATATAAAGAGCAAGCACCCTTATATATTATATGAAAAATAAAAATCTTATCAAGTCAAAAAAAAGTATTTTCAGCTAATATATTGGGTGTGTAAAATATCGTAGGGGTTATAATCACATTATTTTTTGCATTATTGATTTTTTTGCTAACATGAGACCAGAAAGAAACTTGAATCTGAAAACACACACACACACAGAGGCAAACAGAGAGATAAAAGAATACCAAGAATAGAATAACTGAAAGTAAAATCGATCACTTTTTTCCTAATTAAATTTCTCCAGAAGGGGAACATGTACAGCAAAAATTAATATCAATGGATATGTTATATATGTCCAAGTAAACTGTATGACAACACCAGCCCAGATATACGTGCCATGGGTTTAAACGGAGTTATGGTCTTTTTAAAATAATAATTTTAAAATAAGGAATTATTCCAAAGTTATCTTAGATTTCAGTAACAGTCAAAGGATTGTGTGAAACTCATTTTTAATCAGACAACAATTTCCGGCTATTACATGTATCCAGAACTTTTAAGTTAGGAAAAAATATTATTTATTGATGTGCATTATGTTACTACGGAAATGTCTTTGTAATTACTCTATCTAGTTTAGCCACCTGGTTCCACTGGAGGGGATTATTCTATTCTCCCCCCCCCCCCCCCCGCCTTTGCCATCTTCAGGCAAGGTGATTAAATAAAGAGATGTATTTAAGAAGTTTTGTACTGAAAACTTTTTTTTTTTTTTTTGGAGTTTTTAGCCAGGGCCAGGTTTGAAGCCACCACCTCCAGTTTATGGGGCCAGCGCCCTACTCCTTGAGCCACCGGCACTGCCCTGAAAACTCCTTTCCCAATTCTTTCCATTTTAAACCAAGGCATTGTTTGCTCATGTTTTAAGATTCTAACAATTATTTTTTCCTAGAATTAAAGACTGGAAGCTGCTTTCTCCTCCTGAGATAACCCATCAAAGTAATTGTTGAATGATATCCCACAGGGATGTGTTAATGTGAACATATCTAAACTCATAAAACAAATTTTGGTGACAGTCCAACTCTGGGTAGGGAACTTCTGTATAGGTCTTTATCTGAGTGTCACATCAGTAACATGCAAGAGCTACAGTCAGGAAAACGCAGACTATATCTGTGAGAAATGACCAACGGGCTCATTTTATATTTCAAATTGAGTATATCATTTTTCTGTACTCAGAGACAGCCAGCGTAGCAATGAAACAAATGTCTCTCTACACTTAGCCAATTAATGCAAATGGACCATTTTCTTTGAGCCTACTGTGTTTTTCCTTTGGAAGTGTTAAAAAAAAAAAAATACGAAGAGCGCCCAATGTTCTTCTTCAAATTAATTGAAATTCTATTTGCCTTAACTAATTCCAGAAAATCGTAGAGGCTTTTGATTAGCAGCAACTCTCTTGGAGAAATAAATAAATCATTTTTGTGACATCATAGAGTAATTTTATTTTCCCCTAAATGACTTAAACGTGCTATTGATCCAAGTGGCAATTGGGCTTTCAATCATTTTCAATGAATTGCAAGGAAATCCTATTTTATCAACAATCCAAAAATGAATTTAATGAAGCCATGTAAAAGTTACTAACTAACCCAGGGAAACCCGAGGTAATATCACCACCTGTAAATCATTAAGAACATCCCAGCTTTCCTTTTGGTGTTAATCAGACGTTTAAAGATAAATAAACCTAATAAACATTGTGAACAATGAAGTGATCATTTGACAGTGAGAAATCAGACAAGGCCCCGATCCCGGCGCCCAGTTAGAAAGATTGAAACAGGGAAGGATTTTAATCTGCCTCCCCAAAAGTGATCAGTCTCATGAACGGCAGAAATCCAGACGTTAAAACACTCCAGTGTGCTAATTGGAACAAATGAATTTCACCTGCCATTGGTGATTATGAAACAGACATCCTTAGCACTGTGTCTTTCAATTTCAATTTTTTTTTTTTTTTGAGACAGAGCCTCAAGCTGTCGCCCTGTGTAGAGTGCTGTAGTGTCACTGCTCACAGCAACCTCAAACTCCTGGGCTTGAGCAATTCTCTTGCCTCAGCCTCCCAAGTTACTGGGACTGCAGGTACCCCCCACAACACCTGACAATTTTTTGCTTATAGTTGTCATTGTTGTTTGGCAGGCCAGGGCTGGATTCGAACCCGCCAGCTCTGTTGTATGTGGCTGGTTCCTTAACCACTTGAGCTACAGGCGCTGAGCTCTAATTTTTTTTTTTTAAGTTTCCCAGCAATCTGTCCTCTGCACTATTGAATATAATTGATAATCTGCTGCGTTTTCTACATTGTTCAACTGTTAAATGCTTTGGATTTGATAATCTCAGCATTTGGAGAGGAGAGGGGAAATTTCTCCTTAGGTAAGTGACCATTAGTCCCTGAGAATGGTTTGTCTCCTGGGCTTTTCCCAACGGTTTTAAATGACAACATTTAGGGTTCTTTTTCTCCTCTGCCCTCCGCCCCATGAGATGCAATTTCACACTCGAATAGATCTTACAATGAGGAATATCTTAAAGTTTAGCCTGAAAAACATTTACAAACCATGACCTCATCACACTTCCTATGCAAAGCCTTTACATCCCCCCCTGGGCGAGTCAGAGCATGAAAAAGGTCACCCATTGAACTTTGTGATTTTGGACCTAAAATGAACTGTGTTCACTTTGGGAGCTTTATATCTAAACTTGAGTTAGTAAAACTTTTATATTCTTCTCACACATAGCTGAATTTACATATTGTCTGCTTTTCTTTATTTGGTGTATGTGATTTCAAGTTCTCAAAACATATCCTACAATCTTTATCAAATTGTTGGAGGAGAAGCGTGTTATTATTTCTATGGACAACCCCACACTAATATCTCTAAATATATTTTGAAATGTCGATGACTACAAATGGTATATGATATTTTACTCTGCCATTTATATGTTTGCGTATGTGGGTAGAGGGTGGCCAAAAAGTTCGTGTGCAATTTCAAATAGTATGTACTATTTTCAATGGATAGAAGTGATATCTCCTGGGTGGGGGGCATTGATTTGCATTTCTCCACAAAGTCTCAAAGCTGCAGATGCTGGCTTGGATGTGGAGAGAAGGGAACACTTTTACACTGCTGGTGGGACTGCAAACTAATACAACCTTTTAGGAAGGAAGTATGGAGAATCCTCAAAGAACTCAAATTAGACCTCTCATTTGATCCTGCAATCCCATTACTAGGCATTTACCCAGAATAAAAGAAATCATTTTATCATAAGGACATTTACTGAAGCTCAATTTACGACCACCAAGATGTGGAAACAAGCTAAATGCCCACCAACCTAGGAATGGATTAACAAGCTGTGGTATGTATATACCAAGGAATACTACTCAGCCATTAAAAAAGATAGAGGCTTTACATCTTTTGTATTAACCTGGATTGAGGTGGAACACATTCTTCTTAGTAAAGTATCCAAGAATGGAGAAGCAAGAATCCAGTGTACTCAATCCTAATACGAAGGCAGTAGATGACTTAATACAAGGTGGGGGGTAGGGGAAACAGGGAGTGGAGAGAGGGCAGATAGGAGGGGAAGGGGGGACACAGTGTATATGACACACCACTTGGGGGCCGGATATAATTATAAGAGCAACTCTACCTAACAAATGCAATCAGTGTAACCTAATTCTTTGTACCATCAATAAATCCCAAACAATAAAAAATAAAATAAAATAGTGCACATGAACTTTATGGCCACCCTGTAGAATAGTCAATATATCTTGTGAAATGTATATGAAGTGTGGAAAATGGAAATTGAGATTTTTGCATGGATGAAATTCACATTTATTTAGGTAATCTCTTCAGACTCAAAGGTTTAAACCCCAAGAGTAAATAAAAGGGCATATAGCTTACACAAGCCAATATTTATGTTTGCTAATTGTCCTATGAGAAAGATTTGCCTTCTGGAAATAGTGGGAGTAACCCATGCATTCTTAAAATTGAGTCTGAGGGGCGAGAAATTTTCGTTCTTGTCAATTTATGCTTCAGAAAAGGCTACAGAAAATGCAGAGAAATGTCCCAGAAAAAAAGAATCATTTAATGTACACTTTCGATTGAGTAAAAACAATAAAAGGAAATTATACATTTGAAAATAATCTTCTAAAACAGAGGTCCTCAAACTTTTTAAGCAGGGGGCCAGTTCATTGTCCCTCAGACTGTTGGAGTGCCGGACTATAGTTTAAAAAAAAAATGAATAAATTTCTGGGCACACTGCACATATCTTATTTTGAATAAAAAAAAAAAATGGGAACAAATACAATCACACCGCCTCATGTGGAGTTTGAGGACCCCTGGCTAAAACATGATCATGAACAATACAGTAAAATTAATATTTCTTTTTTGCAATTCCTGACTGGGGCTGGGTTTGAACCCACCACCTCTGGTATCTGGGACCAATACTCTACTCCTGAGCCACAGAGACCACCCACTTAATATTTCTTTAAAAAGGGCCTTTAGCTTCCACACAGCACCGTTACAAGAGGCACTTTACCTAACAACCACAATCAGTGTAACCTAATTCATTGTACCCTCAATGAATCCCAAACAATAAAAAAAAAAAAAAAATGGGCTTTGAAAAACTAATATTTACACGGTCTAATGAAGCTACATGCTTGCTTAACACAATGAGACTTTAAATAAAGTTAATTTGCTAATGGTATTTGGACAAGTTACTAGGAAACCAATGAGTTTCATCTGTAGGATGTTTTCCTTCACAGGAAATCATTTCAGTTGGCATAAGACAAATCTCTCCTTAAAATAATAAGATGAAGTCTGCTATATGTTTTTTAGCTAAATTAAAGATATTCTCACACAGTTCTCTCATCAATATTACAATGAACATAAGAGAAATGTTTCACAGGGAATGGTATTTTGGTATTTTCACAACTGAATACTCATGCATGTCAAATGACCACGATAGACAAAATTTACATTTGCAAAGTTTGTTCTTTAGTTGTTAGACAGACAATGGACAGTTACATAATAAATAAATACATTCCATGTCCCACTGAACAGTTATGAGTAGTGTGGGGGAAAGGGGGGAATGAGGAAACTGCAGATATCTGAACATGAATTCAGATTAACTCATATCTGATAAAAAGATAATAAAGCACGTATAATACATTGTATCACATCACAGTAGTTGTGATGCTTAGAACAAGTGAAATTGTTTCCCCTTTTATTTTTTTTCTTAACCCTTTTCTATTAAATCATAACTGTGTACATGTATGGGGTACAATGTGCTGATTTTATATACAATTTGGAATGCTTACATCAAACTGCTTAACACAGCCTTCACCTCACTGATTTAATTGCTGTGTTAAGACATTTATACTCTACTCGTAACAGATTTGACGTAAACCGTGCAGCATGCACCGTGGCTGAGGTCGAAGGCTGCCTGTGTATCGGTTGTGCTGATCTCTGGATAATGCGAATCTGGGTAGACAAAACTACGAAATAGGAGGAAAAAAACCGCATGTGAAACATTTGACAAAGGGCTAACATTCATACCTACAATGAACTCAATAGAAACATCAAACAACCCCATTAAAAAGATGCGAATAGGAGCTTTACTAAAGAAGATTGATGAACGGCCAGTAAACATGTGAAAAAGGGATCAAGATTGCTAATCATCTGGGAAATGCAAATCAAAACCACAATGGGAATCACTCAACTGTGGTGCAAATGGCTTTTATCAAAAAGTCCCCAAAACAACAGGCTCGGCCTCTGTAGCGCAGTGGCTAGGGTGCTGGCCACAGACACCAAGGCTGTTGGGTTCAAACCCAGCCTAGGCCTGCCAAACAACAATGACAACTACAAACAAACAAAAATAGCCAGGCATTGTGGCAGGTGCCTATAGTCCCAGCTACTTGGGAGGCTGAGGCAAGAGAATTGCTTAAGCCCAAGAGTTTGAGGTTGCTGTGAGCTGTGATGCCACAGCACTCTACCAAGGGAAACATAGTGAGACTCTGACTCAAAAAAAAAAAAAAAGTCCCAAAACAACAGATGCTGGTGGAGATGCAGAAAAATGACCAATTATACACTGGTGGTGGGATTGTGAACTAGTAAAACCTCTATGGAAAGCTCAAAGAACTAATAATAGACCCACCATGTGAATCAGTAATCCCTCTATTGAGTTGTGACCTGAAGTTAAAAAAAAGTCATTTCATTAAAAAAAAAAAAACTTGTACATGAATATTTATTGCAACATAATTTACCATCATGAAGATGTCTAATGAACACAAGTGCCTGCCAACTGATGAGTGGATTAATAAACAGTAGTATAGGAATATGACGGAGTTTACTTAGCCATACTAAAAAAAAAAAAATGAATTAATAATACCTTTTACAACAATTTGTGTAGACCTGGAGACCATTCTTTGAAATATCTCCATGCCACTTTTCATAGAGGTTGTATTCATTTGTAGTCCCACCAACAATGTATCCTTTCTATCCTCATTCTGACATGAGCCATTCTCACAGGGGATAGGTGATATCTCAATAGGGTTTGATTTGCATTTCCCTGATGGTTACAGAATTATTATTATTATTATTTTTTGCCATTAGTCTATCTTCTTTTAAAAAGTTTTTGTACACAGCTATCATTTTTTCAAATCACGTATATTCAGTTCTAAATCACGATCCCCGGGAAGGAAGGTGAATTCTTCCAAAAGGGGAAAATACAGTGAATTTCTCTGAGTACAAGAGTGAAGGGGTGGGGAGAAAGGAAATCTCTAGTCCATAGCCCTGATGATGCACCAAAATTTCCTAATAAATACAAACAATTTATTTTTGGATTCATACTATTTTTTTTTCAACAGCCATGCCTAATTGAGTTGGGTGTTTTTTTTCTTTGTCTTTTCACTTCTTCTCTTCATGACTCATTTCCTTTGGATGATAGGGAAAAATATTATAAAAAATCCAAGATTGTAGGTCCCCTATACTTTAGCACCTAAAATGATAGAAGCTACTGATGTTAATGAGGGTCTTTTTCTAGTGGTGTACAGCCAGGATAGTACCACTTGCACCCAGAGGATGCCAACACACTGGGGAAAAGCTGCTGATTGAAACAATGCCACATGCAATTGTTAGAACGATAAAATAATTATAATAATGATGATATGAGCATAACATTTCACTTGATCAGATCCAGCCACGGCTGGGATCAAATCAATGAGAACCTCAGGAGGAAGTGGTTAGTAGAGATTACAGTTTGGGCAAAGCCATCTTACTCAGACATTTTAAGCTGTGGCCTCCAATTATCTCTCCCTTCTTCACGTTTTAAGCTCCACCTCATGAGGTGGGTGCAGCCCTCTTTGGCCAAAATAGAGGAACTTGAGAGCAAATCACCCTGCTCTTCCTCCCCAAGGAGTTCACAGGGATGCCATGTGCTTCTAAAGAGGAAGTAAACAGGAGATTTGGATCACAGCTTTGTCAATATCAAAAGAAAAACCAAGTACACTGAAAAAGAGAAAGACAGAGACGCACCTGCATAGATAGATAGATAGATAGATAGATAGATAGATAGATGGAAACTGTTTACTTTCACAGGTTCCCATTTCAAATACATTTGTCTTTGTATATGGTGGGTATTAGCCCTTTATCAGATGTACAGCATGACAATATTTTATTTCATTCCTGTGGGTTGTCTACTGAGCAATCCCACTACTGGGTATTTACCCAATGGGGAGAAAAAGTCACTTTATCAAAAGACACTCAGAGTTGAATGTTTATGTCACATCTCACTCCTGACACCACTTGTCAGTGCCCAGGACTGGCCAGGTCTAAGGCCCGGCTTAACTAGGTTCCAGACACGGACTGCTAAGCTACCTTGCTCAGGAACAATTTCTCTTAGGTGCCTGAGGGCTTTGTGTTAGCTGATGGGAGAGAGAGAGAGAGAGTCTTTGAGAGAGTAAAGCAGTCTTCTTAGAATAGATAGATCTTAGTCTTTAGTAGATATTGGTAATCTTCAGCAGAGAGACGCCGTGCTGGCGTTCTGCAGGCAGGAGAGGAGACAGAGTCAGAGTCAGCATGTCCGTGATAGAATGTACATGCTCCCGACTGCCTTCTCCTCCAGCCTAATATAAGGCTGATTTTGTGCCTCTCAACACCACAGGTGTAGAGAATGCCAATTCACCAATCCTTTCATCTCACAAACTCTCATGCTTGTTAGGAGAGCTAAATACCTCTCCGTGCCCTTTTCACCAAGGTGTTCTATTATTGAGCTATACCGGTATTTCTTATAACTCTCACTCCTCCTAGCCATAGGCTATCTGGGCTGCTACATGTTTATAACAGCACAATTGCAAATTCACAAGTGCAAAAATACAGAATCAAGCTGAGTGTCCCTCAATCCGTGAGCAGATTAATAAAATGTGTTACATGTTTATCAGGGTGTACTACCCAGCCAAAGAAAGAATGAATTAATACCTTCTTGCAGTAATTTGGGTGGAAGGGGAGAACATCACCCTAAGCGAAATATCACAGAAATGGAAAAAGAAACACTGCCTGGACTCCCTATTAAATCAGAGCTAACCGATTAGCACTCGGGTGCAAAAGACGTCAAGAGTGTGGGTGTGGGGAGGGGATAGGTAGAGTCACATTTAACTGTATAACCTACTACTTACTGTCTAGTGGGTGGGAGCCCTTACAACTTTAACCCCAGCAACACCAATGCAATCCATGTAAATGTTTGTATGTGCCCATAATATTCTGAAATATAAACAAACAAATAAATGTTTGTCCTCTGTAGCTCCACTTCCTAGCACAACAGAATATATTTGTCTTGAAGCAGTTGACTTTACCTTTGCATGACATCAGTCTCTGACCCTGAGGAGATAATAGACTGGGGTTGACAGTGGGTCTGATCCGGGGGAATCCCCCTGTTGGTGATTGCATTATGTTCCTCCTCATATACACAAGCATATGAAAGGAAATTCACTGAACTATCAGAAATGCTTCAACTCTATATCACAAGTTAGGGACAAATGTATCATTTATGTTTTTTTTTCTTTTTGTGAGACAGAGTCTCACTTTTTTGCCCCACGCTACAGTTCCATGGCATCACAGCTCACAGCAACCTCAAACTCTTGGGCTTGAGCAATCTGCTTGCCTCAGCCTCCGAGGTAGCTGGGACTACAGGCACCTGCCAGTGTCTGGCTAGTTTTTCTGTTTTTAGTGGAGATGGGGTCTCGCTCTTTCTCAGGCCGCTCTCTAACTCCTGAGTTCAAGCAATCTACCTGCCTCTGCCTCCCACATTGCTGGGACTACAAGCACCCACCACAACACTTGGCTAGTGTTTTTTTTTTTTTTCTCCTATTTTTACTAGAGATGGATGGATTATACAGTAATGACAGACCACATACAAAAACATACAGTTCTGACCCCCTGTCTGCAAGGATCAGTCCAGGAAACCCAAGAACATCAGCAGTGGCAATTGCCCCAAACCACCAGGGCTTAATTAACAGTTTTCCTCCGAACATGTCAGAGAAATGTAGATGTTCACCCCAAACCAATCCCTCAAGATGTTTCGCTCCTACCGAGCCCCTTGCAGACTCCCCGTGCTAACAGCCTCCAATTGGAGAACTCCTGAAATCTTCCCCTATGAAGCTCCCTCCTCACTCCTCTGCCTGGTTATAGCCAACTTGGAGTAAATATTCTCCACTTATCTTCATTTGGGTGGTGTTATTTGTTTACACCATAATAAAAAGATGCCTGTTAAGTAACACAATCCTCACTTCGTGGCAGGCAAAGTGTTTTAAAAATATTCTCAAACAGTTGCAGTCTTCACTGCTCAAAGCATAATAAATGCCAGAACACACTCTCAGCATAATTAGAACATAGCAACTGTCTCATTCCCGGTGGAAGATGGCACCTTCAAGCTGACTGGTCATGGTGCTTCTGGTGGGATACCGAAATCAAATTCAGATAAAGTCATCCCTCTCCGAGTAAATGTAATTAATGGCTTCATGGCTGAAAAACTTCTAATGAAATTGGTTAAATAAGTAAGTAAATAGATTGGTTCAGTACTTGATTGCCTGAGGAGGTTAAAGAAAATAATGTAACAGATAATTAAGCCTTTTTAAAGGAAATGACCAAAAACTTCAACTTTACCACCACCATGGTCCAATTTAAAATGTCACTGGAAATGAACTTTAGTATTTCTTAACAAAAATACCATTCTTATATGTTATAATAATATAAGAATTATTATCTTAAAATGGTGTTGTGGCAGCACCTGTGGCTCAAAGGAGTAGGGTGCCGGCCCCATATGCTGGAGGTGGTGGGTTCAAGCCCAGCCCCTGCCAAAATATGCAAAAAAAAAAAAAAAGAAAGAAAAAAAGAAATGGTTGTATTTTAGAATGTTTTAAATACATGGAAATATGAAGAGGAAAATCGTACTTAGCTCATGTCTCACTACCTGGAGATAATTCCTGCTTAAGGATGGGCATGGGATTGCTGGAAATAGAGAGAAAAGAAAACAAGAGAGCAAACTATAGTCAGTACATTAACTTCTGCCACTGTAACATAGTTGTGCCTTCTTAGAAAGTTTATAAATCTGTGCTTCTCTCTTCTGTAAAAATTGCACCTTAGTTCAGCCTGTTAGGCCTCGTGGGCCCAGGCTAAGGCAGAAAGGTGTCAGGCCTGGGCTATAATGGAAAAATACCAGTCAACTCCTGGCAAATTTCCAGACTGCAAACTGTCAAAAAAAAAAAAAAAAGAAAGAAGTCTAGATAAGTCTAGTTCACTCCCAAGATAAATGAGAAAGTACTAATTGATTTTTTGCTTCTAGTTTGCTTGGCTAACTCCCTGAGAAACGAACCGGGAGGCACCAACTGTTCCTGGACTGACCTTTAAACAATACCAGGTGGGGAAAATACTGAAACTAAGATGTATTGGGGGGGGGGAGTACTGAAACTAACATGTATAGAGGAAAATAATAAAACAAACATATGACTTATAACTAACTAACTGCAAAATTCTGCTTCTGTATAATGCTTGCTTGCTATCCTACCCAGATTCACCTGGACACCCTGTGTGCCAACCAGGATGCAGACCAAGCCTTAAAAACCAGACCCCTTAAGCACTTGGGGCTGCTCTCAGAAACCCCATGTTGGGACACTGAGGCAGTTGCCGGCCTGCTCTTCAATAAAGGGACTCTCCTGCAAATTAGGCTTGTTTGGCAGTGTGGTCTTTGTGGAACTCCTGGGTACAATTAGCCAATCCAGAGTTTTAGCCCATATGCGCGCGCTCTCTCTCTCTGTCTCTCTCTCTCTCAGCTCTCATTTCTCTATCATATTTCTTTATTTTTTCCCACCTTCTTTCTTTACTTTTTTTTTTTAATTAATTGCTGGGGATTCATTGAGGGTACAAGAAACCAGGCTACACCTCTATCATATTTCTATCTGTCACTTAACTGTCATATTTCTGTCTTATACCAATCTATCCATCCATGAATTTTAACTGTCATATTTCTGTCTTATACCAATCTATCCATCCATGAATTTATCTATGATCATTGATCCATCAATTGATCTATCATCTACCTACCTGTCCATCTATCTGTCTCCCCATCTGTCTGTCTATCTATCAATTATCTGTCTACCTATAACAGCTATGTATCCATAAATCTAATTATCTAATTATGGATCATCTCCTCTCTCTCTCTCTCTCTCTGTTTCTTTAATTTTAAGTGCATTAGCTCAAGGCAAGCTTTCTCTGTGAAGCTTCAGTTAATTACAACAATACAATATAACATAAAAACAAAGAAAATGATTCCGGTATTTAACTCACTCCGGGGCTTTGGATCCTTTCTCTGTGAAAACACAATTTCAACATTTATGCATTCTTTAGAACTCATTTATTTACCATTTATGTTCTGGATACACAAAAATTCTGAAATAGAATTGGGAATATCAATGAAGTCATCATCTTCTGAACATGCTTCCTCCTTCCATTTTCTGTTTATCATTCAGTGCTATACTCATGTTTGTTGTCATATGTGATTAAAATATGAAAATTTGAAAGTTTGCCATTTTTCTACAATGTACTAAGCCAAAAAAAAAAAGTTCATAGTGTCTTTCAATGTTTTTTCATTTTCGTATCTTCTCTAATTTGGAGTCTTTGAACTTAGCATCTCTTGTCCCAAAGCAATCTTCCTTCTTTCTAACTGCAAACCCTTTTATCTTCCTACTGTGATTTAAACATTTCTAAAACCAAATATTTATCGTATCACAGGCTCTTGACCCAAATGATTGAAGGTTTTTTTATCATTCAAAATCGAAGCTTATTGGATAGAGTTGGAACTCATTCTACTTAGTAAAGTATCACAAAAATGGAAAGAAAAAGAGAAAGAAAGACAGAGAGAGAAAGGAGGGAGGGAAGGAGAGAGAAAGAGAAAGAAAGAAAGAAAGAAAAGAAAGAAAGAAAGAAAGGAAGGAAGGAAGGAAGGAAGGAAGGAAGGAAGGAAGGAAGGAAGGAAGGAAGGAAGGAAGGAAGGGAGGGAAGAAGATTGATTTAGCAATGAAGTCCAAATTGTTTTATCATGTCTTGAGGGGAAGGAATATCCATTTTTATAATTTTAGCATGTATCGTTTAATTGGTGTTTCATTAATACTAATTCAATTCTAATACTTCAATTCTAATGTGAAGCCAGTAGGCGATCTGATCTAATACATGCCCACATCAAAGAAACACTCAAATCAATTCAAAGTGGGGGGCGAGGGAATGGCGGAGCAGGGAAAGGGGGTGGAGGGAGGGGGATGGGGTCACCGTGTGTGGCACACCTCTTGGGGGAGGACACAATTATAAGAGGGACTTTACCTAACGAATGCAAACACTGAAACCTAATTCTTTGTACCCTCCATGAACCCTAAAGAAGAAAAAAAATGAAAAATAAAAACAAGGGCGGTGCCTGTGGCTCAAAGGAGTAGGGCACCAGCCCCATATGCCAGAGGTGGTGGGTTCAAACCAAGCCCCAGCCAAAAAAAGAAAAAAAGAAAAACAAAATCAAAGTGTATAATTATGTGGACATAGATCACATGCCTGAAATGTTGTTTGATAATTAAGTTCATACAATTTCTAATAGGTATTTGAGTGTTTGGGACACAGTTTTCTCAGCACTATTTACGGCATGTTGGAAGTCATGAATCTTTTTTTATATTGGTTATTTATCTTTTCAATCCCTGTAATGACATGTCACCATCTGGGGTGGTGATGATCCTTGTCTCAGAAACCTCTCAACATCATCATTAATCAATTAATCTTACCTATGACTCTACGTACCACAACAGTGGAAGAAAGTTTGGGGAGTCCTGAGTTAGGAAGAGTGTTGGCGGACTTAACGGTCACCAAGAATACAAGGCTTGAACAAAAACAACAGGACTTTTATTTCTTATGCAAGATTCCAGGACATATGGAAGAAACCCATGGTAGTAGCATCCAGCTGGCTTTTGCATTACTGGTTGACTTTGCATTGGGCTGAGATTTCATGTTCATGCATGATCTAAGAAGCTCACTTACATGCCTATATTTCTGCCAGGAAGGGACTGGCCAATTCAAAGAGGATTGCACACACATCCCTGCAAGAGCAACCCTCTGCCCGAATCTTACTGCATGGAAATCACTCAGAGCAAGCTTCCAGGGAGAGTACAAAGGGGAAGGAAGGGAGGGAGGGAAGGAAGAAGAGAGAGAGAGAGAGAGAAAGAGAGAGAAAGAAGGGAGGGAAGGAGAGAGGGAGGGACAGAGGGAAGGAAAGAGAGAGAGAAAGGAAAGAAGGAAGGAAGGAAGGAAGGAAGGAAGGAAGGAAGGAAGGAAGGAAGGAAGGAAGGAAGGAAGGAAGGAAGGAAGGAGGGAGGGAAGGAGGGAGGGAAGGTGGGAGGGATGGAGGGAAAGAGAAAGAAAGAAAGAAAAAGAAAGAAAGAAAGAAAGAAAGAAAGAAAGAAAGAGCGAAAGAGAGAGAGAGAGAGAGAAAGAAAGAAAGAAAGAAAGAAAGAAAGAAAGAAAGAAAGACAGAGCGAAAGAGAGAGAGAGAGAGAGAAAGAAAGAAAGAAAGAAAGAAAGAAAGAAAGAAAGAAAGAAAGAAAGAAAGAAAGAAAGAAAGAAAGAGAAATAAATATATATATTCTGCAATGAAGTCCAAATTGTTTTATCATGTCTTGAGGACAAGGAATATTCATTTTTACAATTTTAGCATATATCTTTTAATGGGTGTTTCATAAATACTCTGATGTCAATAAATGCCAGATAAAGACACAAGCAATTATTTTCAGTTTGGTTTTGCTGTTTTCCTAAATGAAAAATCACAGGACACACTTGGTATCTTCCATCATTATCATCAATTGTCAATAATGAAAGACACAGGTCTTGCAAATGTCACCCTGGAAGAGATTTACAATGGTAGATTTTAGAAAAGTATGGAGTTGAATTCACCCCACTGAGCACAGAATAACAAGTGTCTTGATGGTTTTTTTTTTTTTTTTGAAAAATAGTAGAACTTTCCCTTTTTAAGGAAATGGACATATTTATAAAAACTGAAATAAATAAAAAATTAAGTAAAATTCCCTTATGTCCACATATATGCTCTGGACGATATTGTGGAGCCAACTGCGGGTATTACTGCAAAAAGTAGATTGCTCAACTTCTTCTGAGTCTATATGCAACTAATTTGGCTTTGATAACAGTGCATTTCCCTGCCAAGGCTGTGTTGCATTTCTAGCGGGATGATAATTGTACAGTTTGGCTTATACTAAATGCCAACTTCCAAAATGGCATTTGAATACACATATAAAATTTAAGGACACATTAAAGGTCCAGAAAACAGTCCATGCCCCAGAGACAGGCTGGTACAACTGCCTATCAGGGGTAACATTCCCCTGTGAATATTTTTAAAAGTCTAGACATAGAGATAGGATGTAATATGACCACATTTCCCAGTGAGCTGCTGTAAGCCTCCTTCTCAACATCAGATTGATTAAGATGACTTATTTTACTTTAGTGATCTTACGGTTACGGTGCTCCTAAAAATTTTAAGACAAGTTGCAAAAAACATTCTAGCCCCATTTTCTCTTGATGTTTTACTGGTAAAATTGTCTTAAAAGCTGTTTGCAGGCTTTTACACAAAGTAAAATTTCTCATATGTCATAGTCTAAATATTCATATCTGGGGTGGAGGGTCAAAGTTCCCTTTAGGGAGAAATGGACAGAAGGGAAGAAAATGTACTTTTGAACACACAGGCAATGTTTTCCATATCATTTGCACATAATTCCATATTTAACAGTTTTTTCCCCATAAAATCAGACATAATTGGGTTCAGACTGTACGGCAGCACTTTTCAATTTTCAACATACTCACATGCAGCCAGGAACAACCATTATCTCCTTCACAGGATTATTGAGAAGATTCAATGAAACAGCGCAATAAAAATAACTGCAATTATGTTAACATTATTTTAAAATCTCTTCATCTTAGTCAAGCTTCCACTGCGAGAATTTAATGTCTTATTCAGATTCAATGTCCCCGTCTTAATATGAAACAGTATCACAATTTCATTAACCCCTGGGGCTTCCTGTTGAGGGAAAAATGTTTATTTTGAGCTGTTATATGCAAATCCTGCTGCCTCAAATTCTGGACAGTCATTAATGTAGACATTACACAATTTTGAATTGGTGAGAATTATGTATACTTTTCTTAACTACTTCCATTAGGCAAAGTTCCTTACATTTTAGCTTCCATGTTAAAATAATTGCAATGGTCCAAGCATCTGGTGTGACAGGAAATTATAGCAGGTGCCCATATGTTCTCGCTATAAAAGAGTGAATTTTAAGTGGGGCCAGTCCAGTTTAAAAAGCATTTGAGTTATTAGTTTTATTCTATCCATAATGCTTTCTCTAATTCCACATACTACTTAGTCTACAGTCTATAATAGAGACTCTCTAAAATCATATCCATTCTAGAAAACTTTATTTTCAAAAGTATTTTCTTTTTCATGTTCATATTTCAGTGATTTTTTTCTACCTGCAGGGCTTACATCTAGAATACTTTGTGGCATTATACTTTTACATGCAGGTTAATAATCATAACTTATGAGAAATTGTTCCATAATAAGGTTATTATGATTGATTACAATCATAAGAATACAACTATAATAACAGCCTCTTACTATTAGCCAGATTTTCTCAAAACAGCAGTTCCCAGAATATACAAACTAAAGCCGCTCTGAGCAGAGCTCTGAAAGTGGCAATTTATGAAACAGGTTGCAATTAATTATATTTAGAAAAAATTTAGAATGACTTTAAGGTCATCGATGGAGTCCAATTTCAAAATTAGGTCTTATCTGGAACGTTTGGAACCTGTAATACCATTAAATATTGTGAAAAATGCACATTCACAAACATACATATATAATGTACACACACTTATACATAGAAATAATAGTATACGTTTTCATTTAAAATACGTTGCAGAAATTATGATTGCTATTAGGACAGAAAATTATCTAAGCTTCCTGCTTTTCCAGGTTGGTCAATTATTTAATGAGAGTTTTTGCTAAACCTGCTGGAGGCAAAATGATGCACAAAAAACCAAAATCAAAAACAGAAAACCCTGAACAAACTGACTTTGGACATCAACCTTTCTTAAGAGACCTGGAAGCAATTCCTTGGAAAAGCAGAAAGAGAAGGCATCATACATGGAGAAGGTTAAGACTCGGATAAATGCAATAAATTTTGAATAGCTGCATATGAACAGATCTTATCAAAAGCCAGAATGGTACAGAAAATTGACAGCCACCAGGCAGTCCCCCCCCACCGTGGACCTCACGCAGTGCTGATGTACACAGGCTGAAGGACACTAGAAGGGTTAGAGCACCCACAAGTTGTCCTTCCAAGCCCAGACAAACCTGCAGAGCTGAGAGACCCTTGGAAGGAACAATGGGTCTTAAGACTCTCGCTCCCTGCAAAGGCTGTGTGCAGTTCAGGCTGGGCAAGAAACATTTCTAAGAGGTACTCCAAGCCTTACAAATATTCAAGACTAGTTATCAACATGCAAAGTGAGGCAGGAAGCTGAGAGACAATTTCCCTTGAAGAATGCTGGATATTCACGTGGGGCATACATCACACCATTCCTTAGGCTTACCTCAAAGAGTAATGTTGCTTAGAAAATAAAATTCCTTCTCCTAGGCAGGGTGCAGTGGCTTACACCTGTAATCCCAGCACTGTGGGAGGCCAAGGTAGGTGGGTCACCTGAGTTCAGGTGTTTGAGACCAGCCTGAGCAAAGGGAGACCCTGTCTCTACTAAAAATAGGAAAATCAGCCAGGTGTGGTGGTGGGCACCTGTAGTCCCAGCTACCTGGGAGGCTGAGGCAGGAGTATTGCTTGAACCCAGGAGTTTGTGTTTGCTGTGAGCTTTGATGATGCCATGGCACTTTAGCCTGGGGCCAGAGAATGGAACTCTGTCCCAAAAAAAAAAAAAAAAAAAAGAGTCCTTCTCCTATATATTCACCAGGCATCTTTACAGAACTCCCTACCTTGCATTTTAAGTGGGGTGCCTATCTTTCACCTTCTAATTTAAACTATCAAATTGGAATGATGTACTCTTTAAAATGCAAATCAAGATTATATAGTGACATCCAGAATCAGAATGGAGGCACACATAAATTTTTATAAAGCATGCACATCTTCCCAAATATATTTCTTAAGCACACATGCCTTACAATATAGTTTTATACTGTTGTCACTCAGAAGCATTATCTTTTGTGTCTGGGTGGAAAAAAAGGTGGAGGGGGAGAGAGCAAGAAGAGAGAGAGGCAGAAAATATTCAGTTGTGAATGTCTAGTCTTATGCAATGTGTATTACAAGCTCTTGACTAGAACTGCTCACATTTAACCCCCAGAGAAGTAATCTGTTTGTGCGTTGCTAATTTTTAAATGTTATTTTAATATTTGCTATTTATGTATTTTAGAGCAATATAATTCAAGGCACACCAATACAGCTTTATTTTAATTTCCTATCAGAGAAACACTTTTGGCTGTGAATTTAATAGTACATTTTCCCACACTTTCAAACTTTCTCTGTCTTTATTTTTGAAAGCTACTTCTTGTAACCAGTACAATGCCTTAGATGTTGCTGTTGTTGTTCTTTAGAAATCCAGAAGGACAACCTTAATATTTTGTTTAAAGTTTTTAGTTCATTTACATTTAGTGTAATTGCTAATGATGTTTTGTTTGTTTTGTTTCTCTGTTCCTGTGTCAATAATCATAGAATTCCCATTTCATTTGCCCTATTTTTTTTTTATTCTCCTTTTGGGTAGGTTTTGGATGGACACTTTTCTTATTTTATTTAGCCTTTCTCTTAATGTTTACAGATTCTAAATGCCTTATAATTAATCTATAGATTAATTGTTGTAATCTATAGATTACAATGCACATCTTAAGAATTATGCAACTCTAATGGGAAATAATCTATAGATTAAGACACACATCTTAAGAATTAGAAAACTGTAATGGGAAATATTACATTTCTGACTTCCCCAATACAGCTAACACCTAGAATCTCCAAGGTTGTTAATTTCTTCCCTTCTTTTGGTATTATAACTTTTTCCTTTTGATTTTAGTTTGAATAAAATTGAAAGGCTGACACATGAGATTTTTTTGTTCTGAACTTAATATATTTCAGTGGATATGGTAGTGTTTGCAGATTACTGCTTTTCCATATCCGCTTGGAATTATTATGAAGATTTGTCCGTAATATTTACTTTCTTATACATGTCTGTTGGCTACAAATTGCAACAGTCTTTATAGGAGAATGCCTTTGTTTCACTTGTGTTTTTTTTCCAAGATGTTTTAGCTGGTCATAGAAAGCTGTAACTTTCCTTCAGGACTTGTAACAATGCTGTTCTATTGTTCTATTGTTGTTCCTCTGCATTTCAGATGAATTCAACTGTCAAACTTATGACCTCGTTATAAGCTCATTAGAAAATCAGAGCCTAGTTATAAGCTCATTAGAAAATCACCAGCACAAAGTGAAGCACTTTGACAACAAACCAAGGTTCCTTTGGGTTTTTCCTTTGCAAAAACCCAAGGGAAACCCAGTGCACCCTGAAATAATAAGTATATAAACTATGTATTCTTAACATCATGGCATATTACAGAACAGCAAAAAGGAATTATCACAACTACTCGCCTGCATGCACACATGAATACAAATGACTGACCAGGTTAATCCAGGAAAAATGTCCTGAAATTACAGAGTAAAATGCCCTTTCAAAGAAGAACAATTTTAAACAACATGCTGTATGCACGCTTCTTCATAAATACATATTTAGGCAATAATCATATGTGTTATACACATGTGCACATGTATTTATCCACAAAAATATGTGTGCTTTATCTGATTATGTGTGTGCATATACTTAAAATAATGTATTTACGTATATTTTAGCACATACACATTTTAACAACCTCTTTAATTATGATGGGAGGAGACTTGGGAGGGTTGAACCAGCAGATATAAAAGTTATTAAGCATAGTATGTAAATTCCTTTATTACATAAATGATACAAATAATCTTACATGACATCCAACCATATACAAAACATGGACTAGTGTTTGCTACAGACTAACCATTTTATTCAACTAATCATTGATGTCTGACTTTAAGACATTTAACTTCAATCTTTAATAACATGAATTTTGTAGAAAAGAAACTCATTGTACTGGATTCTAATTATGAAACTCCATTATACTGAAGGAAAAGATAGGTCCTTCTCTGGATGCTTCTTAAGAGAACAAAATTCTCAAATTCTCATTTTACCTTGGTGCTTAATATTTCTTTGAATAAGTAAGTTTGTTGCCAAAATGCTTCACTTAAAAAGCCAGAGGTTATTCTTTTTTCTTTTTATCATTTTAGTTTTGACTGCATCCTGACTTCCAGTCTTCAATATTAAGATATTTAACCCGTTCCTATAGCCATATGTTCATACAATCAAATATTTAATAACCTAAAGAATGAGAAGCTTCTCAATGTTCCAAATATCCTCATTCTGTTTAAATTCTTTTCTTTTTTTTTTTATTTATTTATTTATTTTTTTTTAATTTGGCCGGGGCTGGGCTTGAACCCGCCACCTCCGGCATATGGGACCGGTGCCCTACCCGCTGAGCCACAGGCACCGCCCTAAATTCTTTTCTTTTCCCACAGGCACCGCCCTAAATTCTTTTCTTTTCCATTCGTCCTAAATTGTATCGCACTCACAAATGAGTGAACTGCCTTAATCAAAGGTTTACATAATTGTAAAATAACATAAAATAAATAATTGTTATTTCTGAATTAATTTCTGAGTAAAGAGTGAACAGACTGGGATATACTTCCTTACAACAAACTTTCTTCCCAAGATTTCCTTTCTGTTATTTTCCCCACAACCTTTTGTAAGTGTTATATAAGGGAAAACCAGGTTATTCATTGTTACCCAGTTCAAAGCCCATTTCTCCCTCTCTGGCTGTGAATTTGCTCATCCCTGCAACTGGGCTCCCTCCTTCTCCATCAAGAACCAGCTTCTTATTTCAAAGTCTTGTTCACTCATCCCCCTTCTCTTGAAGGACCCTTTCTGCAAATCGACTTCTGTCGGGCTGTGCGATATTCTATCCAGCAGCCTGAGATGAAATTATCACGTCGTACCTCGCAGCCAAAGTCTGTGTGTTAAGCATCAGTGTTTTTTTTCTTTTTCAATTCATTCCAAATCTCCCTGTGAACAGAACCAGCTCATTCACAGAGCCCCATAAAATGCTGGCTTAACAGCATTGCCTTTCAGAAAGCCAGGAGCTTGAATAAAATTCTACAAAGCCTGGATAAGATCTTTTGGGAACAGGTTTGAACTCAACATCTGATAACGCTTTCTGTGTGCCTCCCTGTGTAAGGAAGCTAAACACTCCAAGAACAAATTTTCTTATCTGTCCAACCAGAAAGTTAGTTGTGATCATTTTGAGGCGTTCTGGAGGCCTCATATCTTGTCCTTTTATCAACATTACCATTCCTGAGCGGGGAGAATAAGGGACGTTAATCTTGCAGGAAATCTTTTGTAGGAAGGATTAAATCTTCCTTAATAAGAGGCACCTTTAGTTTGCTTGTGACTGAGTTTTCTGGAAGCTGGCTGTCATTTTGATATTTCACACCCACAGTGAACCAGCGTCTATGATTTTCTGGTACCTGCCTGATAAAATTATTAGAATGTTCATTTTTGACAAATTAGGGGGAACGTTTTTAAAAAGTTATTTGTCCCCCGGGAGGGGAATTGAGCTAAAAGTGCTTTCTTGGGTACATGAGAAAATCCTGCTGGTTTTCATTTATAACTACCTGCATGGAACTGGACACCATTATTATCACAGGAACAGAAAAACAGGCATCGCAGGAATTGAGCACTGAATTGGAACGAGTCGATTAGGAACTACAGGCTCATGTGAGGAAAAAAAAAAAAAAAAACTCAATGAAATTCAAGTAGTGGGAGGCTCAGCACCTGTAGCTCAGTGGCTAGGGCACCAGCCACATATCCCGGAGCTGGCATGTTTGAATCCAGCCTGAGCCTGGCAAACAACATTGACAACTACAACCAAAAAATAGCCGGGCATTGTGGTGGGCGCCTGTAGTCCCAGCTGCTTCGGAGGCTGAGGCAAGAGGATCGCTTAAGCGCAAGAGTTTGGGGTAGCTGTGAGCTGTGACGTCACAGCTCTCTACCCAGGGTGATAGCTTGAGACTGTCTCAAAATAAAAAAAAAAGAAAGAAAGAAAAGAAAAGAAATTCAAGTCGTGGGGGAGAAGGACGAGGTTGGGCAAATTGCTACCCAACAGGTCCATTGCTCAGCTATTTGGCAGACTTCCTGGGTGAAGAAAAGAACTACTACTTGGACTTTAATCTTACAAAAGCAAGCTATGTAACCTAGTTGTATGTACCTTCATATTAACCCGAAGTTAACAAGAAAACTTCCTGGTGGGGAACAGAGCATGTGAGATGTTTTCTCTTCCATTCTAAGGAATTCAGCTTCTGGTGTGAACATGCCTCTAGCCAAAAAGTAACAAACACCTACACTTTATTAACTATAAAAATCTAAGACATGACCTTTAGATATGCTTTGTTTTTAAAAACTGTGAGTTAAAGAAGCTACAGGTGCCAAACAGTTTAAGAAATAGTTGGTGGCTGGGCTTGGTGGCTCACACCTGTGATCCTACCACTCTGAGAGGCCGAGGCAGGTTGGATCACCTGAGCTTAGGAGTTAGAGACCAGCCTGAGTAGGAGCAAAACCCCATCCCTACTAAAAATAGAAAAACTAGCCATGTTGCAGCAGGTGCTCTTAGTCCCAGCTACTGCAGAGGCTGAGACAGGAGGGTTTCTGAAACCCAGGAGTTTGAGGTTGTTGTGAGCTATGACACCAGGGCATTCTACCCAGGATGACACAGTGAGACTCTTTCTCAAAAAAAGAAAAAAAATAAATAAAGAAGAAATGATTAATAGGTTATTCATACTTCTGAATTCAGACATTGAAACAAACCAGCCACAGTTTAACTGGCAGTGAGGAAATTGAAGATATCAACTGTATTCAGGAATAACAAACAACTGAATAAAAACAAACATTATTTTATTTTAATGCATGGTTTTCATTTGTGTTGTTTTTCCATTCTGGAAGCCTCTTGGAACAAAATGACTCTCGGCAGGTAGGCATCTAAATGACAATGTCAGTGTCAGGAAATTACATAATTAAATTTGCTTTGTAAAAGAATGCATGCAATTTACCTATCAAGTAACCTGTGCTTCATAAATCATAGGCCTCTGTTCTGTGGCTTATCAAAAAACAAGCAAACTTTCAACAACTATTTTAAAGCAGGTAATACAGGCTATCATCTGAATTACGATGGATATTTTATATATTCTGTATATTTCAAAATTAAAAGACATCAAAAAAATAGAATAGAATGGATGAGCTTAAATAGAAAACCATTGCGTGAAACAGGAAAAATTAAAATATATATATTTTAAAATTTTTTGATACGAAATTAAAATCAAGGAAAGGTAAGCAGCTCACAAAGAATGAAACAGTGAGTCCAAGTCACAACCAGACAGGAAATTGAGAAAACCTGTATTGAGAAAACTAAATTGAGTAAACTAATATTTTCTTTCACGAGGTGTGCAAAGGTTAATTGCTATGTATGTAATGTCAATTTTTGCTACTTATGGCTGCATTCATAAATTCACCATTTCATTATATCAAGCCTCTAGCATAGTTTTTGTAAAATTTCAACTATAACAAAGTACCTTAAAATGTATATTATAAACCGGTATTGTAACTTCCACCATATGGGTGCTCTTTTATTTTTTTTTTTGTCTGATTATACTAAACTAATCGTAATGATTATATTCACAGCCCATGATAAAGGCAGGGAAACCTGGAACCATTTTACTCATTCAAAAATCTTGGCTACATTGCTGAAAATTATGTTAATATGCAGCTCTTTATAAGTAAAAAAAAAAAATGAGGTTGTTATGATCTAGAAACACTGCAAGTAGATTTCCAAGGTGCAAGGTGTCAAATAGTTGTACTCAAGGTATTAAAATATGTACATACATTTATATTTATAAGCGGTTCTCAACCTGTGGGTCGCAACCCACAAGAAATGTATTAAGGGGCAGTTCTACTGATTTGGTTCAACTTGGTGTTTGAAAAGAAAAAAAATAAAAAGCAAGAAATAAAAATAAAAATACTGTTGATAGTCAGTGATGTCTTATTAGCAAAAATTGTATGCACGTAATTAAAGCAACAAGGGCCATATAGCCGGCAGGCAAGAAGTTCCCTCCCAGGTCCAGATAAAGGAGGCCAGATAGAATGGTCAGCAGAGAAGATGTTCAGGCAATTCAACCACAACTTGGAAAAGAGAAGAATCTGGATTATAGGAGATAAGAATTAGTATTTCTTGCACAAGGATGTTATAATGAGAGACCCAGTACGAAATAAATAAATAAATAAATAAGTTTGAATCAAAGCTAATGTGTGTCCAGAAAGAAGAGACATCTTAATACATCTGATAATATTTGTAGAGCACATAAATATTTTCTCTCTCTCTGTCTGTCTGTCTCTCTCTCTTTCTCTGGAGAGAATATAAATATTCTTTCTCTCTCCCTGTGTAAGTTTTACAAAATGCCAATAATCAAAACAATTTGGCTTTAGAAACAGTAAATGCAGATTCTATATCCAAAGAGTTGTGCCCATATTCCCTCCAGATGCAAGTTATAGAATCATTTTTCATTGTCTTTTAAAGTTATCACACCATTACGGTCCATAAAAGCTACTTTAAGGAAGCCTTTGGGGGTTTATAAAGACACGTTAAATTAACGGGTGAGTCAGGAGACTGTTACTGTCCCGAGATCCTTTTCTCTTTAATTGGCTTAAAAGAAATTCCATTAAGAGAATTTCTGCATCCAATAATTATTCTGTCAATTCTACTGAAATAAAATCCAGCCAAATGTACTGTTTTATGGTGTTGGTCAAATTTACTAGAGTGCTCATTTTAAGAGTGTTCATTGTTAATTGTAACTCAACTTTTTTTTTTTTTTGACACTTATGATGGGAACTGCAGATGAGATATAAAATTGTGTTCTTGGAAATAGACATTTATCTATATACCGACCGGTGAGTAGGATTCACTACAATATCTCACAAACAGATTATGTAAATAGGCAGAATTAGTGAAGAAGTTAGTAAAATGGCATTATACATTTTTCACCTTCTACCATCATAATATTTTTTGTAAATCATTGGTTACTTTTCAATATAAATATATATTCCCCAATACATGAATGAGGGTTTGGAGCTAAGGGAATTGTCATCACCATACACTAAGTAACAGTGGTTAGAATGTAAGTACATTCGTATACAGTATTTTAAAATATTTCTATGGAGTGCTCAGAATCAAGGAGAAAAGTGCCATTTTTTTTCCAGGTATTTTCTTTTATTTTTTTATTGTTGGGGATTCATTGAGGGTACAATAAGCCAGGTTACACTGATTGCAATTGTTAGGTAAAGTCCCTCTTGCAATCATGTCTTGCCCCCATAAAGTGTGACACACACCAAGGCCCCACCCCCCTCCCTCCATCCCTCTTTCTGCTTTTCCTCCCCCCCATAACCTTAATTGTCATTAATTGTCCTCATATCAAAATTGAGTACATAGGATTCATGCTTCTCCATTCTTGTGATGCTTTACTAAGAATAATGTCTTCCACTTCCACCCAGGTGAATACGAAGGATGTGAAGTCTCCATTTTTTTTAATAGCTGAATAGTATTCCATGGTATACATATACCACAGCTTGTTAATCCATTCCTGGGTTGGTGGGCATTTAGGCTGTTTCCACATTTTGGCAATTATAAATTGAGCTGCAATAAACAGTCTAGTACAAGTGTCCTTATGATAAAAGGATTTTTTTCCTTCTGGGTAGATGCCCAGTAATGGGATTGCAGGATCAAATGGGAGGTCTGAGAACTGGATGTCTACATGTAAAAGACTGAAACTGGACCCACACCTTTCCCCACTCACAAAAATTGATTCAAGATGGATAAAGGACTTAAACTTAAGGCATGAAGCAATAAAAATCCTCCAAGAAAGCATAGGAAAAACACTGGAAGATATTGGCCTGGGGAAAGACTTCATGAAGAAGACTGCCATGGCAATTGCAACAACAACAAAAATAAACAAATGGGACTTCATTAAACTGAAAAGCTTCTGTGCAGCTAAGGAGACAATAACCAAAGCAAAGAGACAACCTACACAATGGGAAAGGATATTTGCATATTTTCAATCAGACAAAAGCTTGATAACTAGGATCTATAGAGAACTCAAATTAATCCACATGAAAAAAGCCAACAATCCCTTATATCAATGGGCAAGAGACATGAATAGAACTTTCTCTAAAGACGACAGACGAATGGCTAACAAACACATGAAAAAATGTTCATCATCTCTATATATTAGAGAAATGCAAATCAAAACAACCCTGAGATATCATCTAACCCCAGTGAGAATGGCCCACATCACAAAATCTCAAAACTGCAGATGCTGGCGTGGATGTGGAGAGAAGGGAACACTTACACTGCTGGTGGGACTGCAAACTAGTACAACCTTTCTGGAAGAAAAAGTGCCATTTTTTTTTTAAACTGAATCATTCTTGCAGCATAAACAAATATCTCTGGTCTGCTGTGTGTGATTCCCCCTAAAACATTTGAATATTAGTACGAAGGCCAAACCTTGAAAAGAATCATTCCCTGGGCCAGTTAGGTTTCAATCATCCTTGGATTAGCACATTCAGTGATATAAAAAACAAACAAACAAAAAAAAAAAAAAAACACCTTAGTCTCCTTCCTGAACCAACATTTTAATGCTTTTATCAAGGAGCAGACAAAAGTCTGCTGTCACTTAGGACTAAAACATATGTTTTAAGGTAAAACGGTATCAAATAATATCTTCTGGGTTGTGTTCATGAAGGAATTGGGAAAGTATTTTGTCTTCATAAATAGTCACCTTGGTCTTTCCACTTCATAGCAGTGTCTATTTAGGGAAAACCTTGGGATCAAGGTGTCATATACTAAATATATACGTGTGTGTGTGTGTGTGTGTGTGTGTGTGTGTGTGTGTGTGTGTGAGAGAGAGAGAGAGAGAGAGAGAAATGATACACATTCAATTTATTCAACTATATTTCCCAATATATACATGTACATAAATGTGTGTATATCACATACAATTTTGGATATCTGTGGATTTAAATTCTGGTTGCCCACTATCTATGGGATATTGTCTGGCCTTCTGTAGTCAGGGTCCGGGTGTGCTAACCATTGACAAGATTCAGGGCAATTCTGAACAAGGAAGAATATTCCTAGATATACCTGTAGGGGAAAAAAAATCTTCTGATATATACTTGTAGCATAAAAACTAAACTTATTTCATATGTGAATGTAAATGATGTTTTGGGGTCAGGCATGGTGGCTCACACCTGCAATCCCAGCATCATGGGAGGCTGAGGCAGGAGGATCACTGGAGGCCAGGAATTAGAGACCAGCCTGGGCAATATAGCAAGATCCTATCTCTAAAAAAAAAAAAAAAAAAAAAATACCCCTGTGTGATGGTGCATGCCTGCAGGTCTAACTACTCCAGAAGATGAGGAAGGGGGAATCATGTAAGCCCAGGAACTGGAGGTTAAAATCAACAATGACCGGGCCACTGCATTCCAGCCTGGGCAACAGAGTGAGACTCTATCTGTGGATAATAATAATAGTAATATTTTGCATGACTTTCATATATACTGAATGTCCAAGAAAGACATTTAGAGATAGAAGTCTAGGTATTTTCTTTTGTTTAAAGGTCTTTTCCAGGTAAAATTTTCCTTCAAGATAAAATAATGGCAAATTCTACCTGGGACACAAACCAATTCTATGGTAGGAATAATTATTTCTATGTCACTAAGATTCTAAAGAAACTAATAATGAGTTCCCTGATAACCATTCTAATCTAATTAGAGTCCTGGTCCCTAATGAAAACATTTTTTGCACTTCAACTACCATCATGTAGGTTAAGGTGAATCTTTATTTACGACTTACTCTCACCCATCTTAAGTTCCCATAGCATAGATAAACAAGAACGGAAGTCTTTCTTTCTTTGAAGGAAAGCATTTAAAAAAAGATGGGTTCTGGACAATAATGAGATTTTTTTTCCTTCAATTTTTTTGTTTTATTTCTCTCGTATATGCTCAGCTACAACCTGAAAGTTCCAAACTTTTCCGTTTTCCATTATTCCCATTAATTTCTACTCTTTGGGACATTTAAATAAACACATTGTAATAGCCGACGATTATGTGGTTTGCCACCAGACAAGAAAGGAGAGAAGGAATGTCATTTGGGACACTCAAGCTTCAGGGTTTTTTCCCCCTGCAAAACCTCACCGTCTTGACTAAGAGGCAACACAGGATGCATTTTGAATGCATGTCAGGGATGTGACCCAAGAGATGCATATACTATTTTTTTCCCATGCCATTTCAGGAAGGCTATTATCTGAAGAGGTGACCTCAAAGCACCCTGTGATTTATGAATTGCTCCAAATGCATCATTCTGTAAAAAAAAATGGAATGTCCTCCTGAAACAGTTGCTCTGACCAGACCTGGAGAGGGTCGCCATAACTTGTTATTCTTAATCGCCTCATGTACCCATTTTGAGCAAATTGCTATAAAATAGCACTGAAGACAGGAACACCTTAAAATAGTCGCCGAATCTCCCTGTATAAGGTGAAAAGGCGAAAATAACGTAACACAGATGTGAGAGAGAGCGGGGGAATTTTGCCTGGAAAGATGAAGTGAACAGGATTGAGAATAACATCACTTATGAGCCGTGTAGCCGGGAACTGTCTGCATTCCCCCAGCTTCTCTTCCAGTTAAAGCAGAAGAAAGGGATGCAGAGAGGATTTCCACCACCAGACAGCTGCAATTCTAGAATCTGTAACACCTGGGACGCTTTTATCGGTCACATCTCTCTAATCATTGACACTGCCCTTGTTCTTGAGTGGAGAGTGTTTAAGAAAGCAAAAAGGGTAGGTGAATCTGGACCATGTTGTTGTTGTTATTATTATTATCATTTGAGATAGAGTCTCTCACTTTGTCACCCTGGGTAGAGTGCCATGGTATCACAACTCACAGAAACCTGAAACTCTTCTGTCTCAGCCTCCTGAGTCCCTGGGACTACAGGCACCTGCCACAACATCTGGCTAGTTTTTCTATTTTTAGTAGAGACGGAGTCTCACTCTTGCTCAGGCTGATTTTGAACTCCTGAGCTCAAGCAATCCACTGTCTCGGCCTCCCAGAGTGCTAAATTACAGGTGTGAGCCATCACCCCCGGCCACTGGACCACATTATGACATATGTTTAGCAAAATTAGACAGACACAGAAAGACAAATGCTCCCATGACCTTGCTTCTATGTAGAATCTAAAATAGTCAAACTCATCAAAGCAGAAGGTAGAATGGTGTTTGCCACAGTCTGGTGAAGTTGACAGGGTTTAAGAACATGGTTAAAGGCTCAGCGCCTGTAGCTCAGCAAATAGGGCACCAGCCACATACACAGAGGTAAGCGGGTTCAAACCCAACTCAGGCCTGCTAAACAACAATGACAACTGCAACCAAAAATAGCCGTGCGTTGTGGCAGGCACCTGTAGTCCCACTACTTGGGAGGCTGAGACTAGAGAATCACTTGAGCCCGAGAGTATGAGGTTGCTGTGAGCTGTGACGTGATAGCACTCTACTGAAAACCTTCAATCAAAGTACATCTGTTGTACTTTATAAAGAGAACAGGTCTGGTTAAGATGAAAAAACATCGTGCATCTCAAATACAACCCCTGCTTCCACAGAAGCTTTTCAGTGAAATTTTTGAACAGTTAATATAATTCAGCTGCCTTATTTTGCTATATCAAACACATCCTATGCTCATGATTTCAGCTACATAGCACGTTCATTCTCTTTTTCTGAATGCTAAATTGACAATTACAATCAATGTAATTTTACGATGCAATGATAATTTATGGGACATATTCAATTTTAAAATCTCATACTCAAGACAGTATGTTCTTGATTTGTAGCAACTGCTTAAAAATATAAATGCACTTATGAGTAAAATATCCAGGAAATATTAGCTTCTTGCCTTTTTTTTGCACAATTGTGGCATTACATTTAATTGAAACATCACAGTTTGAAGCTGTAAAAGTGTCTTAAAGATTATTTTATGTTTAATGAAGTGTCAGACATTCCTTGCTAACGTTAAGAAATGTGTCTAGGATTGTCTAGCAAGGATTGTAGTTTTTCATTGCTGTTCAGAACTCAGAATACTGGAACTGCATTTTAGAACTTTTGTAACATTGGCGAAACGGGGGAAAGTGAGGGAAGGATTGCATACGGTGAGAATTTTTTTTTTTTTTTTTTTTTTTGAGACCTGATGACCAGTTGAAAGAAGGCAAGAAAATTATCAACACTTTGGTTTCTGGCTGGGAGCTTTGGCTCACACCTGTAATCCCAGCATTCTGAGATGCAGACACAGGTAGATTGCTTGCGTTCGGGAGTTTGAGACCAGCCCAAGCAAGAATGAGTGGCCTGTAACTGCCAATAATTGATCAATACCAAGAATTAACACGTGGAGGGAACCATCAAGGGCTATTTACCTTATACCCATTTAAACACAAGCTCATTTCCTCCAAACACAACAGCCTTCCGAGTGTCACAGCCACGGCTACCCATGGTGGTGGACCTTTGAGCCATGGGTACTTTTTTTTTTTATTGTTGGGGATCCATTGAGGGTACAATAAGCCAGGTTACACTGATTGCAATTGTTAGGTAAAGTCCCTCTTGCAATCATGTCTTGCCCCCATAAAGTGTGACACACACCAAGGCCCCACCCCCCTCCCTCCGTCCCTCTTTCTGCTTCTCCCCCATAACCTTAATTGTCATTAATTGTCCTCATATCAGTGGGGCCTTAGTGTGTGTCACATTTTATGGGGGCAAGACATGATTGCAAGAGGGACTTTACCTAACAATTGCAATCAGTGTAACTGGCTTATTGTACCCTCAATGAATCCCCAACAATAAAAAAAAAAAAAAAAAAATTAATTGTCCTCATATCAAGATTGAGTACATAGGATTCATGCTTCTCCATTCTTGTGATGCTTTACTAAGAATAATGTCTTCCACTTCCATCCAGGTTAATACGAAGGATG